>NW_015114568.1:0-48445 GCF_001443285.1 Poecilia latipinna
AATCAATCAATCAAGAAAAGAGGGGAAAAAACAAAGTGGTGATGCGTTTATTGAATCTAGAGCATCTCTGCTGTAAGTCAACACATCTGTCATCCCGTCCCTCCTCCCACCAGCCAACCATCTGCCTCCTCAGGCCTCTCCTCCCCCCTCCTGGCAGGAACGTAGCACGCTCCAGCTCATCTCGGTTCTCTCAGGAGGACTGAACCACTGAGGGCGTGGCAGGGTGGAGGGGTGGGGGGTCGTGCTAGCAGGGAGGAGCGCTGCAGTGAAACTGGGAAAGGCTGGCATCTTCCTCCCTCAGTCCTGCCTCAGCGTGGGATGCTCTCTGCAAAGTCCACGGCAGATTTTTCATTTCCTGAAAACAACACCACCAAAAAAACCCCAAAACAAACGGATATACTTCAAGATTATTTGTCCTGGTAAGAGAAGTGCTTTGTTGTTCTTTATTGTGTCAGTTGGAGGTTTTAAATTCTGTCTGGCTTTGATTGTATTCTGATATTTGAATGAAGCCCGTGAGATCTGCATCAGAACTTTTTCCTCTTGGACTCTCAGTTTTATATCTCAGATCTAATCAGAACATGGATCTGTTTCTGATGAGCCGCTGGAAGCTTTTGAAGCATCCGTTCAGCAGGGATTTAGTGCCGACAGCCTTATGTAATCACACAGCAAAGCAAACACTATTCTCATGTTTCAGAAATCCTTTTCATGCTCCATGCCAACTCTGTTTGACTGCAAAGAAACATATTGTTGCTGTTGGCTCGCTGCTGTTTGTGGAGCACAGAAACCAGGGCATCTTTTTCACTGGAAGCAGGATTCCCCAGTTTCATTCTCCATCGATGACCCAGAACCGCTGTTAGAAACTCACAGATTTTAATGGCATCTGCAATTTAAACTCCCAGAAAGTTCACAGAGAATTTAAAATGAGTTCAGATTTATCATAAAAACATCATACAGTAAAACAAGACATCACACAGTAACCAGTTATGAAACAAACCGTAAACATTACATTTGTCAAATGACATCATCAAATGCATCAATCAAATACACATCAAGTATACTGATCAAAGTTCCAGTTATTATTAATCAGAGGGAACTCTAAACAGGCCTTGATTTAAATAAGCTCTGTGTTTTGGCAGTCTTGCAGTTTTCTGTAAGTTTGCTCCATTAGAGGAGAAAAGAAGCTGAATCCTGATTCTCCATCTTTGGTTCTGATTCTGGGGATGCAGAGCAGACCAGCGTGGTTCGACTTACTATATGGCTTAGTTATGAAAAGATAAATACTTTGTGATGCACTAAATATTGTTTATTGTAAGAAATCTTTATCTGTGATAGTTTTACCACAATTTCAAATAAAAAGTCTCCATCTGCATCCACCACCGATCCTGGATGGGACAAATTTGAATCTTTCTTGAATTGCAGTTTGGGGCCACAAAATTAAGTCCAAGAACCATAAATGACCCCAGGCCGCACTTTAGAGACCTCTAGTCTAGATTATATTCATGCATAAACTTAAGCTTGGTATACCTTAATTTACTGAAGCTAACATTAGCGTAGCTTATTCTATTTTTGTTTAGCTTGCATTTAAACCAACAATAACATAGTTTAATTTGTTCTATTTTTTCTTGCCTAAGGTTAGCCCTGCATTATTTATCTTTTATTCGCTTATGATAGCTTAGCATATGCTGCGTTATTATAGCATCCCATATTTTCACTTTCATTTTAAATTTAATTGCCTTTCATATTGTATTAAATTGTACTTCAGCTTGTTTTGGGACACTTTTAGCTTTTCTTAGATTAGTGTTGTGTGGTTTAGTTTATTTCCCTTAGCTTACATTATCCTAGTTAATTGTTTTGATTTGAATTTATTTCACCTTTTCTTGTCTTAATATAGCTTATTTGATCTTCTTCAATATTAACTTCTAGCTAAACATTTCTTTGTTTTTATCCTGCCATTAATTAGCTTGGTGAGCTAATCTGTTGTACTTTAGCTAGTACTAACTTGGTGTGCACCAAGGTAATTGGGAGGGAAGGAGGGAGGAAGAGCTGACATGACTAAGTTTATCCCATTTTAGCTGATTTTAGTCTATTTCGTTTTTCTACATATTAGCCTATCTTCTTTTAGCTTCATTTATCTTATTTTCTTCTGTTTTGGGTTAGCTTGGTGAAGCTCTTTGCTTCTCGGCCAGGTTTAGCCTGCTTTCATCAACAATTAGATGCTCTTCTAAACGAGGTCATGTGAAAAACGTTGAAGAAAATCCATCCTCCGTCCGTTTAAAGCAGCTGCTTTCCTTCTGCTCCACTTTGAAGCAGCAAAGCGCCTTCAGTCCGTGTAGAAAGAAACTCGATGCATTATTAATCTGCTCTAAATGACGGGGCTGATGCTGCTCTCTGCAGCTGCCTCTGCTTCACTGTGCTGTTTCTGGAGCAGGAAACGGGGCCAGGTGTTTTGATGCAGGTGTTACTTTTATCTCCCAGAATGAGACGGCTCTTTTTCTTGATGGTGGAGTGTTTCACCTTCAGTCTGAACCCTGTTTCAGTCCAGATGATGGACTAAAACTCTTCCTTATTGGTATAAAACACTGTTTTGGTGTTGAAGCATTTCCATGTCATACTCTTGTGCAGAGTTATAGCACACCTGTTAGTCCGGTAGACTCGGTTCAATTGGGACCAAATTTGCAACATTTGTTACATTTTCAGCTGCAGCACTTCTCTTTCACACTGCACTGTGTCAAATGAACCAAACTCTTTGAAAAACCTGTTTCCCTCCTCACCTGTTGGGGCGCTGCACCAAAATCCGCTGAAGGAAACGACATGAAAACCTCTGAAGACACTGAACGCAACTTCCTTCTTCACAAAATGTCATCTAATGGAGTGATGTCAGGTTTTACTGACTGTAGGATTTCTCTTTTGTGTTCAGTAAAAGACCACAATGCATTTTTCCCACTAGCGCTAGCCTCGCGTATTTGCTTTGGTTGTATGTACCCAGAATGCCCTGCCTGCACTCCACTTCCTGCTTTTGGAGCAGTTTTCAGTCCACTTGGTGTTCACGTATGCATTCGAACCTGACCAGCGTTCACTTCAACAGAACCGAGACCGAGGTTTGTAGATGGATCAGAGTTCACTCGTTTGGTTCGCATCAGAGTTTGATTCTGCATTCACAACTCCACAAATGAACCGGACTTTCTAGACAAATGAACCAGAGATTGATTGAAGAGAACAGGTCTGGTGTGAATGAATCCTAAAGACTTTGTTCCCTACACCGTACTCCTTCTCCCTTCAGGTTGGACTGTATCTGTCTCTCACGTTGTTGCAGAGGATTTTTCATCCTTTCTTCCTTCCAGTATTGATTCAGTTCTTTGAGGTTTGCAGGCATTTGTTTCTGCACATGCCTGCAGAAACAAATTTGGATTATTATCCAAATGTCCCACAGCAGCACTTCAGTCAGGCTGAGGTTTGGACTTTGACTTGATTCTGTTGTTTTTCAGCCAATCTGCTGTGTTTGGGATCCCTGTCCTGTTGATGACCCAGTAGGGCCACGCTTCAGCTGTCAGGCAGATGGCCTCACATTTGACTCCAGAATTAAACAGCATTATGCCGTTGATCACAAAGCCGTCCTGAACTGTAAGGGCTAACGATTGTGGCGTATAAAGCACAGACAGTAGGAATTGTTCAACCGTCTGATCTCAGCAAAATTTTACGCTACCACCCCGTCTCTTGTTTATTAACCGCTGAATGTAATGAACCAAGGACCTGCATGAGGATCATGTGGGGTTTCCCCTGTGGAAATCCCTAATGTCTTAAACAAATGTGAGTTTACTTTGTACTTTTTAACCTATATTCAAGAATTATTTACTTATAAAAGCTCCTATATCTTGCTGTAAGTTAGGTTCATCTTAATTCAAGTGTACTGAGATATTTGGAGTAGAAACTGGGCATAAATACTTGGTAAGATTTTGTGTTTTTGCAGTATCTCTTCAGTGAACATCCTTAAATATGTTTGGTGGGATTTGCAGACTGGAAGCTGATTTCTTTTGTTTGCTTTCCTACTTTTTTCATGTTTAATCTTATTTCTGTTTTTGCTTTTGATCAGTTCTTCTTGGTAGTTTAATTATTTACGTGTTAGATCATGTTTATTTCCTGTGTTTAGTTATTCTTTGTCACGGTTGGATTCATGTTAAGATGCATTCACACCCTCTTCAGTTCACTTTAATTTGTTTGACTACAAAATCTGATTTGAGGAGATGTGAAACATATAATTAAGAGTGCATCTAAAATCAATATTATGTGTACCGCCTACAACTCTAAGCCAAACAAATTAAAAGTTGTGTTTGCTGGGGAAAATAAAACTTAAATGATTTTTGTAAGCGATATTGCAATGTTACAGACCCCTTAACTCGTCAATATTTGATCAGCAGAACTCGACTGCTAATTTTCCTGGATCATGTAGATCTAAGAAATTAATTAATTGTTAATTCCTGAAGCTATTAGCAATAAAATGGCAAATCATGCATTTTTCTTGAGAAACAGTCTGACTGAAACTCTGTTCAGTCCTGTGATGCATTCAGGATGAATAAGTCTTTTAATTTCCTGCTGAACAACCTGTGGCCGTGTCACTGTTATCAGATGGTTTCACTGCATTTACAGACTTTCTTTATCTCCATCTGCCTCATTTGTTTGTTTACTTCTGTTCTGTGATGCTTTTTATGAATTTAATATTATGACAATATTCGTCCTCCTTTGGTTCATCTTCTCCTTGTTTGATTATTGATTATTGAAGCTTTCAGCCATAGACACATATTTGTTTTTGTAAGCCTCATGGTTTGCAAAAATAATATCCAAATCCTCATTATTGTCACTTTTAACTGTAATAAGTTTTCTAAGACCTGAAATTTATTAAGTAATTAACACTTAAAATTATATAATGAATTCTGTATTTGTGAATTAGATTAAAACCAACCAGAGCAGGTAAATAATTAAGAATTAAAATTCAACCCTATGCATATTAAGACATATTTTTGTTTGCCTTCAAGCAAACAAGTAGCACACCTCAAAAAGTTTGACCAAGTATTGATCTAGTTTCGAGTTCAAATATATTTGATTACTTTAAATAGGACAAAACTAACTTACAAGTAACTTTTCAGCAAGAAATAGCTTGTGTTAAGTAAAAAATGTCTTAATATTGATGAAAAAGTATCAGTTCCACTGGCAGATTATTTCACTTATTACACTGGAAAAATGTCTTGTTATAAATGATATAATCTGCTAGTGGAGCCAGTACTTTATTTATTCAATATTAAGAAATTTCTGATTTAAAACAAACTCCTATATTGTGTTGAAAAGTTACTTAGAAGTTTGTTTCGTCTTTCAAGTATAGTAAAATATTTGGACCAGAAAATAGACAAAAATGCTTGGTTGTGATGTATGAAAAAATGACAAACATCGGCCGATACCGATGTTCTATTCCTAATCTGAGGAACAGAACCGGATTATGGAGGTAAACCCCGAGGGCAACACCCCGTTGAATTAACCCAACAAACCTCGGTGGGCGGATAAACAGTGCTGGTTTGTGAGGAACAAAGTGCCGCAGTAACTGCAGCAGTTCTGACCACTAATGGTGCTCTGCTGTTGACCTAATGGCATAACGCTGTTTGATCACCAGCAGCAGAAAAGAAACCGCAGAAGCTTATTGTTCTTATGTTCATCTGTTATATGGGCGATGAGTGAAGTGGAAAACTGCTCAGTGTATCATCTTAACACTCAGCCTGGAAAACATTTGATTTATTCTGTGCGTTTACTGAAGAACAGCAGCCTCAGAGTTTGATGTAATCTGATATTGCTTCCAGATAATGTGAAACAAAATATCCCATATAAACATCCCATTTCATTAAATTGAGGTGAGAAGGAAATTTACTATAACATGGTTTGAGCCTTATGTTGTTTCCACTGAGATACACTGTTTTGTATCATTCCTGGCCTTTTAGTTGTAGGTCTATTAAGCAATAATAATATGTATGTACAGTTATAGTGGAGCTACACATCCACTGAATATGAAGAGAAGTGGAACAGGGTGTAGGGACACTGTAAAAAGAAAAGGAGGAGTAAATTTCCACCAAAAAAACTGGAAAACTTGAGAAAAGTCTGAGAAATTTTCCAGAAAAAATTTTAAAATGTTGGACTTTTGAAACTCAGAAATGTCTTTTTTTTGTTTGTTTTAGAAAATTTCAGAGCTTCAAACATTTCAGATTTTCTAGCAGATTTTTTGACTTTTCAAACTCAGACATTTTCTTGAAAAAAATGGAAATTTAGATTTTTATTTTTATTAATCTTAAAATTTCTGAGTACTTTTCCCAAATTGATCTTTTGCTTTAGGCACTGCTGTTAAGGGGAAATTAACTAATGCGTATTTTTCTGTTTCCAGGGTCAAACTAATGAAGACTCCAGATTGGATTTTTGATTTTCCTCCCACAATACATGACTGCAGCGACTTTGACTTTCTACTTTCAACCAAATAATAAAACAAGCAAATGATGAGAGATCTCTATAGGATTTAGTTTTTGGTCACCAAACAGTGCAAACAAGTGTTATAACACACGTCCATTGTGTTATCTTTCTGCTAGAAGAGACAGGAAACTCGCCTTTTAGTTCCCCCATTATTAAATGCTGATATAGCTGAAATGGCGGACCATTACCAGAACAACGTGTACCACCAGGGAGGCGGGGACAGCTATGGGACTTACGGAGAAGGCGGCGGTCCTGACGGCTACGGCTACCAGGCGGATTATCCTCCTCAGGAAGAGGACGCAGCGAGCGACGTGACGGAGGGACACGACGATGAAGATCAGATGTACGAAGGAGAATACCAGGGGATTCCACATCCTGATGAGGTGAAGGCCGCACAGAGAGCCGCACGGTGAGGCATTACTCCTCTCTGTAAAGATACAGTGTAAAACAAATTTATAAAACACATATTAAAACTATCGGCATGTCGTGACAGTATGTTATGAGTAGGCCTGTTGAAATAAGAAATAAATAAATTAGTCCAATGATAAATTGGAACAAATTCGATAATTTCCATTTACATGATTTACTGTTAATGATCTTTTCTCTCTTTCTACCAAAAACTGGTTGATAAAAGTCTATTTGGTTTTAATAATTCATTTGTTGTTTCAGTTGTTTTGTTTATTTATTTTGTATATTTTAAATGTCTTCCAGCTCCAGTGTTAAATGCCCATTAGAATTTAACGTTGGTCTTTGAGAATGTGTTCTTGCATTATTGTACCATTACTTTATTGAAAATGGTTTCAAAACAACAATATTATCGTTTATTGTGAAAACTTGTGGGACAATTTATAGTCCAGCAAAATTTGTTATTGTAACTTTGAGGCAGATAATCTGTGAAGAGATCGATATTCTCCACTTCCTCCTTGAGCTGCTCCCGACCAGGAACAGCCAATCAGAGACAAGAGGAGGGTCTTAGTGCTGTCAATCAACCTCATAATGGCATAGAAACATCTACCATTACAGGAAAACATGGCCTAAATAAATGAAAAGTCATTTAGTTTACAAACTAAATATTTAGTTAATAAGCTAAATATTTTGCTTCAAACTAAATAGCCGGTTCTGTTGTGATGAACCAGATGCAGCATAGCAGATGGAAAGAGGAAGGTGTGAGGCAAATGTACTCGAGGGTGATTGACAGCACTAAGATGCTCCTCCTGGCTCTTATTGGTTGTTTCTGACTGAGCGGTGTATTTCAGCATTTAGTACTGGGAGCTTATGGGACTTTTTCACATATTGTAGATATTTGTTGTCTTATTGGTGACAATAAACATGCAACAAACATATTTTTTATTAAGTTTTAAAATATGTTTGCCAGCATCTGGAATTGAGATGAAGATGAGGATGAGGCAGAGTAACTGCATTGTTTATGGAATCAGTGCTTCAGGACAACAGAGAACTACCGGTGCACCGGTTGAAGTTTTCTGGCTGATCACTAATTTCTGATCTTTAAAAAGCCTGACCTGCTACTTGGCCGATACGGATGTTTCTGGTCTGAAATGTTGCTAAATATCACAAGAAAGTCGCTGAGTTGGAAACAGAGGAGCGACTATTGGTAACTTCAGATGATCTGGCGGTCCGGTCTGTCAGTCAAACGTCTCTCACTGCAAAGCAGAAGAGGACAGTGGCTGATTTTTAGAGGTTGGCTAAGGTCAGGAGATAAGATCGGCTTCATGTAAGTATCAGCCGATCACAGATCACAGAACAATAAGAAAACCCTTAAAGAGAATCTGAAAAATAAGGCCAAAATGTTAAACACCCAGACGATACAGAGCACATCTTACTAGAGCTTTCTGAGATAATACAGTGGGTCATGAGGTTATTCTCAGATTCCATCGTATTAACAATAGAGTCCAAATGTTTTCTGCGTAGGGAGAAGTCCAGAGAAGGCGGCAGCGCTGCGTCTGAGCTAGAGGAGTTATCGGAGCAGTATGAGGACATCATGCAGGACTGCGGCCACGGGAAGTTCCAGTGGATGCTCTTCATGGTGCTGGGTCTGGCTCTCATGGCCGACGGAGTCGAATGCTACGTGGTGGCGTTCGCTCTGCCGTCAGCCGAGAAGGACCTTTGTCTGTCCAATGCGGAGAAAGGGATGCTGGGTAAGAGCTGACATCATAAATACCACTGAACTGATTTACTGGCAGCTACTCTTTTCTGTTTAAATTGCGTTTTGTGAGTGAAAGAACGACATCCTGACGCCTCTCTGAGTCTCTGTGATGATTTTCCAGTCACAGGCTGTGATTTAGTTCCTGAACAGGTTTTAATTAAACTGGAGGACATTTTCCTCTTTTGTTCTTAGATTCTGGAGCCGCTTTACGCTCTTCATTTATTTATATTTTATTACATGCTCAAAGGATCCGTATCCAACCTCGATGTTTGAGTATTTCAGTGTTTTATGTCTTTGTGGTGTTTTATTTGATTTCACTTGGAAACTTATACATAAAGGTAAGATTAGCAGCAGTAATGTGAGTTATTTAGCCTGTCATAAGAGGAAAAATAGGTATTTGTTTTCATTATGCTGTTAACGCATAATGTTTGTTTGTAAGCTGAATATTTAGCTTGCTAATTAAATATTTATTTTGAAACTGTGACATTTGTAAATTCATGAATAACGTGGTGAAATAAAGACTTAAAATAAACTCCAATTTTTATCTCTTCTCACAGGCCAACTAATGGCATTTATTGCTGTTCATTTTTGATTGTCTGACTTTACAAATGGCTCCCCTTATAAAGGTGCTGAGTCACAGAACCTTGTTTTGGACCCAGAACTCTCTGGATTCCTTCTGGGATTCTGATCTCAGTAGAAACTGGAAAACAGGATTTTTTATTTCTCCTGAAGTCGTTAACTAGCAAACATTTCCAAGAGGAAGTTGACTGAGGGGTGAATGATCTGAGAGTCAGAAGTCGTCCTTCATATGGAGCTTAATTTGCTTTACTGACACAAACACAAACAAATATACTTGAAAAATGTGAGCAGATGTAATAAAGTCTGAAAACAGAGTGACTCTGATGTGATTGATGCCCTGAAAGCTTTTCAGAGGGAGCTGTTAACTTTCTCCTGCAGCTTAATTAGCTAATGAGCAGCAGTGACTCAGCTGGATGGATGGTGCAGAAAAAGAAATGCAGCAGTCGTCTTGGACTGCTCATCCTGCTCACTGACAGAGTTTTATTTAATGCTGCTGTGGTGAGTCTGAGCATCGTCCATCCATGGTAATCGTTTCAATTATTTAAAAAAAGGCAATAATTGGCAGTGAATAATGTTGACCCACTCTTCTTTGGAGAATTATTCAAGAGGGTTTTGAATAAATTTAAGTTCAGAGTCCTTTATTTTGCAGAGTAATGTTACTATAACTTACTATTTTATTGTATTTATATGCCAATAATTAAACTTCAGTCTTATTATGGGTGACTTTGTGATTCCTCTGAGTACTAACCTTTCAGTACTCAGAGTCCTTGCTGATGAGCCATAAAGGACTTACATCCTTTTAAATTTTGGAGATTACAAGTGTAGCAATATGGTTAATGCCTGGATATCAATATTTTATCAATATTATGCAAAATTCACATTTTGCTTGTTTTTATACTTCCATTTAAGTCTCAACTAAAAACATCCGGCTGTTTTTTGGGGTGTCTGGAAAAATGGGCCATTTAAAATAACCTGATTGTTAAGTTATATTTGACGAGTACTGTGCCGTAACCTAGCAACTGTAGCGGAGTTCTGCCCGTTACCTAGCAACCTCAGCTGAGCTTCAGCACATTTGGTCAGCTGGTTTTACCGCTGTATGTGCTGAACAATGGCTGCTGGAAAAGAGAAGTGTTTTGTTGTTGACTCACCATCCAGAAACCACTTGCTGCATTCTTGTTAAATGTGCAGAAGGCTCCACTTCTGCTTTTCAAAGACGTATGGTTGTATAATTTTGCGTTTGTTTGCAGCCATTTTCACATGCGACTGTAAATGTTGAGTTGGGGGGCAGCAGCTCATTTGGATTTAAAGTGACAAGACGGCCTAAAACATCCAGTCAGAACTGATCAGACTGAAATCTGATTATCAAAGAACAGGTTTTGTGTAGGACATAAACCTATCTGAACCTGCTCATGAAAGCACAATAGGTCACCTTTGAAACACTTTCTCTGTGCCAGTTTGCTACAATAAAAGTCAAATTTATCATTTGACTTTTATTGTATGTCTTTCTTTAGAAAGACATTTTATTCCCAGCATCTTCTCCAAACAACAACTCGGAGTTAAGTCTTGCCCCTTCCTCCTCCTCCTCATCATCCTCCTCTTCATCCATCAGATAGGAACCCTGCAGCGATCAAACTCTGTTCTGAAACTCTGATCTCCTTCTTGCTGGTCTGTCCCATGCCTCCTCCGTCCGCCCACCTTGCAGCGCTTCGATTCAGAGCCGATTCCACCTCCTTCTGTGTTTCTGCTCTGACTCAGCAGCGGACCGATCGATGCTGACCTTGAAAGGAGTCGTGCAGAGTCTCCTAAAAAACAAATACATAAAGAACGGGGTTTCATAACCTGGGATCCGCGCGCTGAGTCACAGCGTCTGCTGCCCCCTGTTGCACCACCATCTGGCGAAACGCCGTCCACCAGCTGGTTTCTGGCATCGATCGGGTTTATTCTTGGCAGGCAGGTCTGGAGATTTCAGAAAGAGCTGAGCGAGCAAACGTGACTCAGACCTGATGGGTCGAATCAGCCTGACCGTCTGACGAGATGAATAATGGTATTGAACCGGGTCGAGTTCATTTGTCAGAGCACTTTGTTTTTAACGAGAGAGGGACTTTTTTATGCAAGTCAGAGTATTACTACTTCAACATATTTTTACTCGAGTAAAAGTAAAAACTAGCCATCCAACAAATGACTCCAGTAAGAGTGAGAAAGTATTTGGTAAATTATCAATCATTTAATGTTTAAAAATTACAAAATCAGACAGATTAAAATATAAAGTTAAGTGGAAATTTAGGTATTTCAAGGATGAAAATGACAATAAGTAACAAATTCAGGCAAAATAACATTTTTCCAAATCAGTTTCTTGGTAGAAACTGCAGGTGTGAGTTTGGTGAGATTTTGGTTAAAACATGTTTATTTTTCATTCAGTGGGTAAAAAAATCCAGAAAGTAAGAGAAGAAATACTTCATAATAAAATTACTAATACAGTAAAATTTTCCTAAACTCCTGTTAGTTTATTTAGCCACCCAGAACAAAACTCAAACATGGAGAACCAACATTTAGTTTTATGTCTCTCTAATCCAGAACAAACCTAAGATCCAGAGAAACCTGTATTAGTTTATAAATTATTGATTACTTATTCTTATTAACCAATATTTACTTTAGTTTTTTGTCTTTCTTCTGGTTTTGTTTGTATCTCCTTCTAATTCATGTACAGCACTTTGAACTGCCTTGTTGATGAAAATGTGCCATCTGTGTACATTACCTTACCTAAAAGTTTTTTTTCTTTCAAAAAACTTACTCAAGTAAATGTAATTGAGTAAATGTAACTAGTTATTACCCTACAGAGTTATTTCAGGCTGGTTTTTCTGAGGCAGTTTGATGCAAAGCAGCAGTTTCTGCACCAGATGATCAGACATAAAACAAAAATAACTACATTTAATGTGTGTGTTTCCGTGCAGGTCTGGTGGTCTTTCTGAGCATGATGGTCGGCGCGTTCCTCTGGGGCGGTCTGGCTGACAAAACGGGCCGTCGGCGCTGCCTGATTTTAGCTTTGGGCATAAACTGCATCTTTGCCTTCCTGTCATCGTTTGCTGGCAGCTACGGCTTCTTCCTCTTCTTCAGGCTGCTGTCTGGCATTGGGTAACTAAGCCATCATTCTGTTAAGTTTAATGTCTCTGTCAACTTTAAGAGCTTTTTTAAGGCTCTTGTTTATTTTTTAAGCCTATTTAAAATGGATCTCCTAAAACATCCACACAGAGCCTATTACATATCTGAGTCTGTTACTCCTGTATTTGAAGAAGACGTATCATTTTAGTGTTTCCATTTTTGTCTCTTCTACTTCTGAAAACAGCCAAACGCTTAAAAAACCACCCAGAGCTTTTATGGCAATAAGTTAATGTTTTCTGGTGTCTGGAAAATGAGCTGTTTCAAAAACCTTCTGAAAGAAACATCACAAGTTAGAAGCCACTACCTGTTACCTAGCAACCCCAGTGGAGCTCAGCCTGTTTCCTAGCAACCGCAGTGGAGCTCAGCCTTTTTCCTAGCAACCCAAGGGTAGCTCAGCCCGTTACCTAGCAACCCCAGGGGAGCTCAGCCCGTTACCTAGCAACTCGAGGGGAGCTCAGCCCGTTACCTAGCAACCCCAGGGGAGTTCCATCCATTGGTAACATAGTTACTTGATAATACTAGAAAATGGCACTATTAGCCTGAAAAATACGTAATACTGCCCCTTTAAGAATATATTTTATCTTTTTTCTGTAGACACACTGCAAAAACACAAAATTTTACCAAGTATTTTTGGTCTAGTTTATTGTGCTAATAACTTTGTACACTTCAAATAAGATAAAACTAACTCATAAGTAATTTTTCAGGAGATGTTTAGAGTTAATAATTCCTTAATATTGGTTTAAACGTTTTTGCTCCATTGACGGGTGGAAAAAATGTTTTGTCAATTAAATAATCTGCCAATGTAACTAGAACTTTTTCATAAATATTCAAGAATTATTGTCCTAAAGGAAGCTTCTATATATTGCTGAAAAAGTTACTTTTAAGTTAGTCTTGTCTAATTTCAACTGTACTAAGATATTTGCACTTGAAACTAGACAAAAATACTTGAGTTTTTGCAGTACATAGTTGATAAAGATACAAAAGTGAAAGAATTTTCTGTTCTTTTGTGAAAGCAGCGAGAGCCGAGCTTCGTGCATGCAGCTGCAGCCGAGTCGGTGTTGGATTGCAGTGACGCAGCAGAGTTGCTCTCAGAATAACTGCGATCCGCTGGGACTGAAAAACAAGGTCACAAACTGAGCTGAACAGTAAAAACCGTCTGCAGAGCCACTGAGGCATGCACAGTTTGCCTGATGAATCTGACAGATAACATAAGGTTCTGACACAGAAGAGTCAGAAACACATCTTTAAAATATCTTGGATAAATAAAATATCTTAAAGAAAACAATTGCAGCATCTTCACCTTGAATTTGTCTTTTCTTTTTACATCTAACTTGATTTATACCTATTTTTTTCTTCCTGTTTTCTTTCCTGCTATCTGTTTTACCAGTACTGCGTTTCTCTTGTTAAATCCCGTTCCTGATTGTATTTTATTTCCTGTGTTTTCTGTTGACGCTGTCAGCATCGGCGGCACGGTGCCCATCGTCTACTCGTACTTCTCCGAGTTCCTGCAGATGGATAAGAGAGGGGAGCATCTGTCCTGGCTGTGCATGTTCTGGATGTTCGGTGGGATTTACGCCTCATTCACCGCCTGGGGAGTCATCCCGAGATACGGTACGAATCCATGCTTAAGACTTTATGATAAGATGACTTACTCTGCTATTTTTAAATTATCTGTATTGTATTGCAAAACAAAACTCTTACCAAGTATTTTCCGTCTCACTTCTATCTCAATATACTTGAAGTAAGACAAAACTAACCCTGTTGTCGTCTTTGTCATTTCTGCCAGTAGTAACATCCGGTTCTTGACGATCATACCATGTGATGGTGAAAACGTGTTTCCTTTGCAGTTTTGTAAAATACACCTGAAAAACAACTGCAGAAACTAAGAAACTAGACCAGAAATACTTGGAAACAGTTTGTGTTTTTGCAGTGTAGAGCAGAAGAGAGGTGTTCTCTGATTGGCTGTCATCATCGTCATCATCATCATCGTTGTGTGTTTGAACAGGTTGGGGGTTCAGTATGGGCACAGAGCTCCAGTTCCACAGCTGGCGGGTCTTCGTCATCATTGCAGCTCTTCCGGCCGTCACGTCTCTGGTTGGACTCACCTTCATGCCGGAGAGTCCCCGCTTCCTGCTGGAGGTGAGACCCCGCGGCTGCACCTGCTGGGAGCTCATTATGTATACAACTTTACTGCAGCTGCTGCCTTTGGGCAGCTTTGATGGATGTTGCTTTAATAGGAGCTGCATCAGAACTCTCATATTTTTTAATGGATGTTTCTGTGGATTCTGTGAAGTTTCTGCTGGGTTTTAATGTCATTTCCTCCACAGTTCACAGAGTTTGCTCTTTTCTGTTTGCTTTTATACCTGCAGACGTTTGCTGTTGACACCAATCACTATGTTTTGACACTCAGACATTTTTTAGATTAATCTCAGAAATTTTTTTGAAAAAACATGGACTTTTTTTTTCCAAAAGTAAAAAATGTTGGACATTTGAAACTTAGAAATTTCTAACTCTTTCTCTGAAAATTTACACATTTTTTAAACATAAAATAAATAATATTTTTATTTACTTATTTATTTATTTTGGAAAAAATGTATCCCTGCATTTTTTTTTCTTTTTACAATGGCCATAATACATCATCGTAATAAACAGCCTGAACCCAAAAAACATTCAGAACCAGTACCGTTTCATCAATATTAAGAAATTATTGGCTTAAAACAAGCTCTTCTATCATCCTGAAAATTTACTTGTAAGTTAGTTTTATTTCAAGTGTACTAAGATATTTACACTGGAAATTAGACAAAAAAAATTTTGTAAGATTTTGTGTTTTTGAAGTGTGTTGTAAAAATTTAAAAGAATCCACTCAGATTTTTGATATAATAATTTGTCTGTATTGAAGTTTGGTGGATTAAATCCCAAAATCTTCCTGATATACTGTGTGTGTGTGTGTGCGTGTGTGTGTGTGTGTGTGTGTGTGTGTTGAGCAGCATGCCAAACACGACGAGGCGTGGATGATCCTGAAGCAGGTTCATGACACCAACTGGAGAGCCAAAGGGAAACCGGAAAAAGTCTTCACTGTGAGTTCATGAAAATCATCACAGAAAATCACAAGCAGGCGCAGAAACAGATAATCAGGAGATTGTTTTACAGATATTAGGAACCACAAAATATAGCTGCTTTTAAAGCAAAGCTCATGTTTTCGACTCTAAATAGATTCATGCACAGTCCTGCTGTCCCAGTTCTTACCTGGTTCGGCGAAGAGCAGCTCGCCTTTCCTGACACGTTCCTACGTCAACATGATGTATTTTTAGGATTTAGATGCTTTTTTCTTCTGGCTTAAAAAGAAAAAGGTGCATTTTCTGTGTTTGTGTTTGAGTGGATCTGCACATGCAGGTGAAGCTAATGAGAGCTTTGAACATGCATTTTCTATTCAGTATTTATGGTACAGTTTCATTTTCTTTCTTTCTTTCAATTAGAATTTTAGAAAATCTGACAAAATTAGTATTTTTTTATTTAACTGTACAGTAAAATTATTTTTTAAACATGTTTAACTTGACAAATCATCCATGGTAATAAATAGTAAAACATTCTTATGATGCTTGTTTCACAAAAAGTTGTTTTACTGCATAAAAGACAGTTTTTGCATTATTAAAATAGACTTTAAACCAGTTTAATTCTGGTTTGAGGCTCCAGTGAATCCATTGCTTTTCTCCTGTTTGCCAGGTGACTCACATTAAGGCGCCCAAGATGGCCGAAGACGAACTCATTGAGATCCAGAGCGGCACTGGAACGCCGGTGCAGCGCTGGGCCGTTCGCTCGCTTACACTGTGCAAACTGGTACGCCAGGAACACAAACTGGTTCAGACTGGTCTGGTTTCAACTGACTTCACAGGACAAGGAAAATAGACTTGATTAGATACTAATTGCAGTAATCCTGGCTTCTTTTTTTTTCTCAGAATCAGAATTGTTTACATTTTTCTTGCACTTTGAGGGAAATCTAGTCTTAAAACTCAAATCCTCCAAATCTCCCTGACAGGCTTTCAGTGTGGATAAAGTGCAGGTCTACAAATCCTAAGACAAGGAAGAAACTGCAAAATGTCAAGCGTCTGCATTGAAAGTGCACACATGTCGAACTTGAAGCGTCTTTTGACGCACGTAACGCTTTTGGTGTGAACCCACCATAAAGTCAGAATTCTGATAATTGGTCATAATATCTTATTGTTTTGTAGCCCTGATCCTCTTATGCACATTCTAGTCCTTCAGGTGGATAAATGTACATAAAAATTTGATTGTTTTGCCTGATTTTAAATGGGACAAACTGGATGAAAGCTTCAGACCTTTGCTGTGTTTTTTCTTCCTTCTGGTATTTGGCTGTGTTCACACCTGACGAGCATCCAGGTGGAGTAAAGGTGAGGTGAACAGGCTGCTGTGTGTTTGCTGCAGGTGCTGAGGAACATGGCGTCCCTGCTGTCTGCAGAGCTGCGGTTTGCCACTCTCTTCATGGCCACCATCTGGTTCTGCATGGCCTTCAGGTGAGTTCAACGCTCATCGTCCAGCCTGACTGCAGCTTACTTTACAAATGAGCACAAAACTTTATGATGTTCTGCTGATGTTGAAAAAACACAATTTTGCAGTTGCTGCATTTTGATTAAGGAATTAAAACAATTACAATCACATGTGAATAAATTTGTTCACAATAAGTAATTAAAAATCGTGCTATGCCATCATCCTCCTCCCACTTCCTGTCGTCTTCTTTGTCATTTCTGCCAGTAGTAACATCTGGTTGTTGATCACATGGCTCATGTGAAGCGAAAAAAGTTTTTCCATTGCAGTTTTATGAAATAAACTAATTTCAATACAGCTGAAAAAACACTTTTTATTGACAAAACGTTTTTTTTCACTAAGCAAATAATTTTTCTTAATTTAAGTTGCACATTTATGAAGAAAGGAAAAGCATCTAGGCTATGAACACAGAAAAATAATTCTGTTCTCCTTTCGTTTATCTCCAAGTTTTCCAAAAATAAATTAAATTTGTGTTGTTTTAAATCGCATGCGGCCGTCTCTGCTGTGTTTTATCCAGTTATTACGGCCTGTCTGTGTGGTTCCCCGACATGATCAAACACCTGCAGTACGAGGAGTATGAGACCAAGGTGAAGGTGAGCAGCTTATCCTAATAGAAAACTGGTTTACTTGTATTCTTCACATGTTTTCATTATCTCCTGACCAAATGACCCAAAATCTGAGTAAATCACAGAATCCTGCAGCAGCTTTCAGGTTTACTTTGAATATGAATTATATAACTACGGTGGCCCTGAAGTGCAAACCGCATCAACAAAAGATCTTAATAAATGACAGCAGGCTGTAAAACCAATGAGTTACGACATTCACTGAACGTACTGCATGCACAAATACATGATAAAACCAAACACGATAAATATCATAAACCTAACAGAGAACAGATGTTTAGTTTACAGAAGCTTCTTGGTGGGAAGAGGAAGTTCCTGCTGCAGTGAAGACCTAAAATATAAACTTGTTTTAAAGAAACCTCTGCACAGACTGATGTTGTTTTCTTTCAGACGTTCCACAGAGAACGAGTGGTGGACGTCAGATTCGACTTTCCCTTGAAGAACCAGATCCACAAAGAGGGAGAATACAAACGGGACACGTAAGTCAGAGGCAGAGAGGAAGTCCTTCATTTGGTTTTATGTCTCCCTTCAGAGCTGCACTTTTTATTTAAGAATAAAATGAAATATTGTGTGTTCAGTTTACTTTTTATTTAGCAGCTAAAAACAACAGTGTTTGACATTTACGTTTTGTGGCCCCTATAGTTCTGTACACTTGGCATTTTTTGGCCCCCATGCCAAAAGTTTGTACACCCCTGACTTATATTATTGGATTAATTCATGTCTGCAAGAATATTTTTCAGTTTTTCAGGTGAACTGCTGAACTTTTGTTTGGTAAAAAGAAAAGTAGTTTAAACATTTTTATTCCAGGTTGTAATGTTAAGATGTCGCGTTAATGCGAGGTCAGTTTCAGAGTGTTAAATGGGTTTTCCTTGAAAAAGTCTGAGAAACACTGGTGTACAGAGATGATGTGATTAAATGCTGGTTAAGGTTAGGAACACATGGATTAATCAGTTACTAATTGAGTGGAAGTCAGATTATCCTGTGATAATTTACGCTGTTTTTGACACGTCGTCGCCTCGGTTGACTGGGAAAAGTTTCATATCTAAAATGTCTTGAAAGCAAATTTCAGTCTGTTGTTTCTGCTCTGTTTTTGCTTCCTGTTTGATTTGAAACATTCATGACTCATTCATATTTTTACAGTGAACTTTGACCTTTGCTGTAATGTTTGTTTGGACCAAAGGATCAGAGACTTTGCAGATATACAGTACGTACCACTGCTGTATATCATGAAACTTCTATGCTTCCAGCAGAATGCCACAGACCGAATGGGCCCTTTACTGGGATTACAGCAGAACTTCCAGTAACCCACCATTCCGAGCCCAACATGCTGCTGGAACATGAGACATGTTGGCGTTTCCACGCTGGGCCCGTTCGTTCATTCTGCAGCAATAGAAGTGGATGGTGGCCTTTCTCAACCTGCGTTACGCTCTCCACTCGTGTTCTTTGGGATTCATAAAACGCTACTTACTGTAGTTAAGACTATTTTTTATTATGTTTAGGAGCAAAAAAGGTAAAAATAAAGACGTACATCTTTATTTTTTATTGTTTCTTGACTTTACAATCGTTGCTAAAAGGGCCAGTTATTTTACAACAGAGTATTATGACTATGCTAAGAAAATAAAAAGAATAAAATTCCAAGACTAAAGTAATAAAATTACAAGAATAAGATCATAATATTACGAGGATAAACTTCTAAGAGTATAAAGACATAATATTTTGAGAATAACATCACAATAATATGAAAATAAAGTCATAATATTATACAAAAATAAAGTCTGGTACTATTACAAAAACAAAGTGATAATACTTCGACTTTCTTCTCAAAATATTATGACTTTATTCTCATATTATTTTAGCTTTATTTGTGTTTTTATTCTCGTGATATGACTTTATTCTTGGAATTTTATTACTTTATTTTTATTTGATTTTTTCTTAGTATTGCCCTAATACTGTCATATTTTTAAATGAGAAATTGAATATCTAAAATATGAAGTAAGATAATCCAGATCTGACTTTTACTAATGTTTCCTGATCTGTTGGGTGATTTGAGTGTGTAAGGAAAAGAAATGAGGAATTCAGTATTTCAGAACCTTTTTTGATTTGTCAGCCTTGCTTAAGACGACAGCCGCTAAATCTCTCATATGTTGGATTAGCTAATCTCATGTTGGTGGAGCTAATTTTTTTGTTTTTCTCTTTAGCTTTTAACATTTATTGCACTTAATTGTTCTGGCTAAATACTGAAGCACTGATTTACTTCATTGTGTTGCAAACTTTCAGCTGAGTGAAGTTTGACGTCTGCGTTGAAGTTTTGTAGTTAGATGTTTATATTCTTGCTCTTATTTTGAAGAGGGTGACGTTCTGTTTCCTTAAACAACAAAACTCTTCCACTCTGGCTCCCGAAGGCTTTGTTTCTCCTGAGATCCCAAAAGCAGGAGTCGGAGCTGTGCACTGAGAAAGGCCCTGTGTCTGTCTGCTGCTGTGTGTCCCATCCCATCCTCATAGGTTCATCGGCATCGAGATGAAATCAGTGAGGTTCGAAGACTCCCTGTTCGATAACTGCACCTTTGAGGACATCCGGTCCACGAACACGGTGTTCGAGAACTGCACCATCCTCTCCACCGTCTTCTACAACACAGGTGGGTCAGCGGCTGGTTGGAGGTGGAGCTGCTCGCTGCTGAGGAATATTTACCAGGTTCTTCTTAGATCCAATTAATGAATATACTCTCTCCATATTGAACTCTATAAATATAGTAGAATATATTCTAGATAGTGTCAGGCTGAGTTCTTTGAGTTGTGATTTATCCGTAAGTTATATAGATGTTTTCATTTAGAGTCTAATTAAATGGACACATTTCTGATAAATAAAGATGTGCCGTTTGTGAAGTTAAGAGAGGCAGAAATTCAGAGCAATAATTTGGTTTATTTATATTTCACCTGTAATAACAGAAGAAGTGGGAGCTCATTTTCAAACTGATATTTTCACCATGTTATTCATTTAATTATAAATGTCACAGTTTCAAACTAAATATTTAATTATCAAACTAATTACTTAGCTTCAAGCAAAACAAATAATTTGCAAGCTGCATGTTTTATTTGAAGCTTAAATATTTAACTCAAAACTAATTATTTAATTTCAAACTAAATATTTTGCTCTAAACTAAATATTTAGTAAGCAAACAAGTTAAATATTTTGGTAAAAACTAATTGTTTATGTAGCAACTTAATATTTAGTTAGAAACTAGAAATTTAGCTGCAAACTAATTATCTAGTCAGCAAGCAAGATATTTAACATGAGGCTAAATATTTTTGCCAAAACTTAATTATTTGGTTAGCAAGCCAAATATTTAGCCTCAATCTAAAGCTAAATATTTAGTTTGAAGCTGACTGTTTAGCTTCAAACTAAATCTGTAAATAGGAACTTGAATGATCTGCAAACTAGTTGTAAACAATAAACCTTATTTACGTCTCACTTTAATGTTGTTTCTTATTTAATAGAAACACCACAATTGAGAAATTGTTTTTTATACATTAGTGGAATATAGACAAAGATTCATAAACATTTGTAATGAAGACGTAGCTACTAAGAGGCTGAGTTTGTTCCCCTGAACCTCCTTCCTCTCTGCAGACCTGTGGGAGGAGAAGTTCATCGACTGCCGGATGGAGAACACCACTTTCGAGCACAACAAACATGGCTGCCACCTGGATTCAGTGGAGGAGAACGACGTGTTAATCTACCTGGTCAGCTTCCTGGGCAGCCTGGCCGTGCTGCCGGGCAACATCATCTCTGCGCTGTTCGTGGAGAAGATCGGCCGGGTCAAGATCATAGGTGACGCCAGAAATCCACCGGATTATCACTGAGGGTTCACAGATTACAGCTCTGTTAACCTCTGACCTCCTCAGGTGGCTCCATGCTCATTTCTGCCGGATGCTCCTTCTTCCTGTTCCTGAGCTTCAGCCAATCAGCAATCATCGCCTTGCAGTGCATGTTCTGCGCCGTCAGCGCCGCTGCGTGGAACGGGATCGAGGTGGTGACCGTGGAGCTCTACCCGACTTCGAAAAGGTAACTTCTTCTCTACATCTGAAGTATCGTAAAGCTAAAATACGTAACTTTTATAACAAATCTGTTTTTACTTATTTATTAAAACATCATAATGTTATGAGACAATCTGGGAAAAGATTGATCTCCTCCACCTTCTCCATGAGTTTCTATTGCCATCTGAAGAAATGCACAAAAGCAACCAATGAGAGCCAGAAGTCGAGTCTTAGCGTTGTCAATCAACCTCATGTACTCGCTGCTAAATGTGCTAATGGCAGAGAAACAACTTATCGTTACAGGAAAACAGTTTATTCGCCGTTGTCAGTGGCTATGCTCCTGACAACGTTAAATATATTTTGTGGCTGTTATTTAGCTTACAAACTAAATATTTAGTTAGTTAGTTAAATATCATGTCGTTAGGAGACAGATCATCTGTGAAAAGAGCAATCTCCTCCTCCATCTCCTCCCTGAGTTACAGAAAAAATGCACCAAAATAACCAATCAGAGCCAGGAGGAGGGTTTTAGCGCAGTAAATCACTTCATGTAGTCGCTGCTAAATGTGCTAATGGCGGTAAGAGTAGAAATACTTCATAGTAAAATTACTGAAGTAAAAGTAAAAACATACAGCGTAGGAAATAGTCCTGAAAGTAATTTTTTCAAAAAGGTTACTAAGTAAATGTAACTAGTTACTACCCAACTCTGACTGCAGTTCAGTGTTTTCGGTGTCGTTCTCTGGCAGTGCTACAGCGCCACCGATTGGCCCGACAGATTTACTGCACCATTTCTGTCTTGTAGATGCACATTTCTTCTTAATTGTTTATAAAAACACGCTTGTTTCCATGTGAACGGGGCCTACGAGTCCTGCTGACCATCAGACTTGGTCCTGCAGCAGCTCGTATCGACCCGGTTGTGTTTCTGTCGCAGGGCGACGGCGTTCGGCGTGCTGAACGCGCTCTGTAAGCTGGCCGCCATCCTCGGCAGCTCCATCTTCGCCAGCTTCGTGGGGATCACCAAGGCCATCCCCATCCTCCTGTCCTTCGCCGCCCTGGTGTGCGGCGGCCTGGTGGCCCTCAAGCTGCCCGACACGAGGCAGAAAATCCTGCAGTGATTTCCGCCGCGGCGTCCGGAGGCAGGAGAGGCAAATCTGCTTCACGTCGGAAGCTGTCGGACTTCATGTTGCTCTCTGCAGAAGGCGAGAACAGAAACACCTCAGCTGTTCAGGTCCAACACCAAGCGCTCGTTTCTTCATGTGAACCACATCCATCTGTACAGAGTGGAGGAAGGAGGAGTTTTTTGTTTTCAGCTCAGTCCATCACCAGGCGGTGGAGCTACTGATGACTGATCATGACTCGATCCATCCTCTACTTCCTGTCTGTCAGCAGCAGCTCCATGCATGAGGAGGAACTTCGCCTTCCAGCAGTTTCACAAACTTCCTGTTTGTATGAAGGATGCTTAAGTTTTCAACCCCTGAAGTTCAAAAGCTGCAGTTTCTAAAATCTAATTTACTCTAAAATCTGCCAACAGAGTAACTGTAAAATACTCCAGAAATTGCAGAAATATTTGAAATTAATTTCCAAAATTTTCTAGAAAAAAAACTTGGAAATATTTGAGCTTGAAAAATAAAAACAATTGCTAAAAAAAAAGCAGTTATTTAAAATAACCTCAAAAATTTGCTAGAAAACTTGAAAATTTCTGAGTTTCAAAAGTAGATTTTTTTTCTTTCTTTCACTTTTGGAGCTCAGAAATGTCCAGGGTTTTCTAGAAATTATCTGAGATAACTGTCAGATACATTGATTATGTTTTGAAAACCAGAATAAAAAATGGGTAAATAAAAGTAAAACATCTTCCAGGAGGAGTGATTCCAGATCTTTTATTCCAGAACATCGCTTACCAACCAGCTGGATTTAATCGTTTTTAATTAGAGTTTTAGTGATTTTTCTCAAATTATAAGGTTAATTTTAAAGTATTAATATCAAATTGAGCTGCTGCATCTTACAGATGGATTTTAACTCTCATCCCATGAAACTAACCGGAACTTCTGATCAAACAGCTGTTTTTCCGTGCCAGAGTCCAGCTGTGTGTCTTCCTGTCCCGTGTGTCCTGCATGAGAACCTCCGTCCTGACTGCTGGAACTTCTCAGAAAGACAAACCTATCTGTGTGTAACTTTTAACAGTTTCTGTGTGCTCGGAGTTTATTTTGTTTTCACCGTCTTGCTTGTTTTTTTCTTCTGATTTCTACTGTCGTGCGTTGCCGCCATCTTTGTTTTTGGAATCGATCTGAATGTGGTTACAGTGCCATCTAGTGGACAAAATAGACAATCACATCCAGGACTGAGACATTTCTTTCATTTTTTTTTTAAATCAAAGTTTTCCATCGGCCTGTTACTTGTTTTTTGTGTCTTTTTGGGGGGGTTGACTCTGTGGCACACGTTTGTTGTTTTATTTATCTTGTTCGGTTCTGGTTGTGTAGGTGGCTGCATGTCTGTCTGGTGTTTTCTCTTGGCTCTGCGTTTTCACCATAATGTGTAAGTGTAACGTGGTCTGAATCTGAACTGTGTTTTTACTCAATAAAAAGGAGAGATGAGCACTGGGACACCAAACCACAACCCGGATCTCTTATTTTTGTTGTTCCTGATTCAGAACATAGGTTAGTCCGATGAAAAACTACGTAAAAGGTCGGCAATGTCCCGCTATTGTCGAAGAAACACAGTTTCGCAATTTCGGTCTTTACATTAAGTAAGAAACGCAATCACACGTGAATAAGTTCGTTCACTCGATTAGTCATTAAAAACACGCCCAACTACTTCCTGTTGTCTTCTTCTTCGTGGTTTTTCAAAAGTAATTGGTTGTTGATCATGTGACTCGCGTGATGCGAAAAAAGTGTTTCCGTCACAATTTTGGAAATAAACCAATTTAGATATAGTACAAAAAAAACACCTCAACCTAGGGAAAGATTATTTTTTATTTCGTATTTCCATTTAGATAATTTATTTTCAGTGTCAAACTGTGCATGGTCAGTGGAAATGCAGCTGCACTGCAAAACCCCAAATATGTTTGTCTAGTTTCTAGGGCAAATATCTTAGTACACTTGAAATAAGACAAAACTTAACTTTTAAGTTATTTTTCAGCAAGATATGGGAGGTTGTTTTTTAAGTCTGTAATTCCTTAATATTGATGAAAAAGTTCTAGTTCTACTGGTAGATTATTTCATTTATGGCAAAAATGTCTTATTATTGTAGTAATAAATCAATTGTTTAGTTTTGTTGTAGTGTAGCAAGCTGAAAACATTCATTAGGGTGTCAGTGCTTGAACTGTACCCGATGTCTTTACTTTACATGGTTGAATTTGTCTTCAGAAAGAAACCAAACAAAGTTATCTTTATTTTATAATTTATATCAACTCTAATAATACAAGTACAGTTACTTAATCAGTTAAAAACTTTATAATAATTCATATTTAATTGGTTTTCAACATTGTGTTGCTTTTCTGATGTCACTGTAAAGCAGGGAATAATAGACTCCAATTCACTTCAGTTAAATCCAGATCATTAACACAGTGCTGAAACACTTTTCAAAACAACCAGATTCAATTTACTGTATTTACAAGAATTTATACTACATAATGACTGGCTTTCCCTTTTGCCTTGGTTTTGAGAGGAATTGTTATTTGTTAAGCCTCCCTTTTGTTCTCTGAGGACATTTATTCTTTCTTTGTGATTCTGACCAACACATGTTCACCTTCAGGCTGCTCTTCATCATCACCACCTCCTTCCAGACTCACAGCGCCCAGTTAGCTCTGCTAGTTTCCAGTCTGGCTACTGAACCACTGCAGGATCTCCTGTTTGTTCCTCTGCACCCACTTGATGTTGGCCTCGGTCCGCTCCACGGCCTGATCCACTGCCAGCGCTGCAGAACCGAATCCTGCATCTTTGTGCTCCTCCTCAAAATCCAGCAACTATCAAAGGAACCACAGGACCTCAGACTTGAACACAGGTCAGACTCAAATTCAGATTATGGTAGAATATGAGATTATTTGGTAGAATATGAGATTTTTTGGGAGTTTTCACACACAAACATTTTCAGTTGCTGATGTTCGCTTTCACACTCAAACAATCCAAACCTTTTGAAAAATCTGTTCCCTCATCACCAAGAAGCACTGAAAGAATCAACACCGAACCTCAGAGGAAGACAGTGAGCGCATCTTCCTTCTTCATGAAATGTAAACCAAAGTGGAGTGGCGTCAGATTGGAGGATTTCTCTTTTGTCTTTGGTGAAAGGCCACAAACCATTTCTCCTGCTAGCACTAGACTTGCACATTTGTTTTAGTTGTATTTACCCAGAATGCCATGTAATTTGCTTCCTGCTGTTAGAGAGGTTAATCACATATGCATTCAAATTCACATCAACTGAACCAAGGCCTAGGTTTTCAGGTGGACTAGAGTTTGTGTTTTTGGTCCGTATCAGAGTTTGATTGTGTATTCATAACTCCTCAAACGTAGCGGACTCTCTAGACAAACAGACTAGAGTTTGATTAGAGCAGAGTAAACAGGGCTGGTGTGAATGCACCCTTAAGGGCTGTGGGTGCCCCACATTGGGTGCCAATTTGTTAGGAATCAATCAGTGACAAAAATCCAATTACCACACAACACTCAAAATTTTGCGTGCCAAACTGGGAACTTTGTTAGCACAATTTTTAATGTGTACCGTTTCTTTGTTTCCTGTTTGATCTGTACAGAAGTACTCTGAAAGGCGCTTCTGAATAAAATCTACTATTATTATGATTCTTATTATCTGCACATGTTGCACATCTTCATCAAACAAACCACAGAAATCCCAACTTCTATTTGCAGCACATTTTCTACAGGCTCTTTTGTATTGTTGGACATGAAAACATTTTAGTCAATTCCAGCCAATCTATCTAGTCAAATTCAAAGTTTTCCAGACAACAAAACAACCATCTCTATCTTTCTTTTGATAAAACACATGCAGTAATTATTCACCTACAAGGTCAGACTTTGACTGCAGATCAGCTCAATCAGCTGTATTTGTTAGTAAAATCAAAATCACATACCTGTTGCAGCTCCTCAGGTGTGGAGAACCTCGCTGTGACGCCGCTGATCAGAGAAGCAAAGGAGAAAGAGCCCACACCATACCTGGCAAAATCCCCAAAAGATTTTAAAATCTTTACACTGCAAACAAACATCTCAGATTACTAAAGCGACGTCAGTGGGAGGTTTGTAAGAAGAAAAAACACTTTGACAAAAGACAGAACGGTTAAAATGGTTAAAAACACAAAACTCGTCGATCAAAAAAAACTTATATACATCAACAGGACTTAAAAGGTGAACAATAAATGAACAAATAGATACATAATTAAAAGTCAACACACCGTTTAAACTGAGTGGTTAAAACTACCGGCGGAGTTTGACACTCACTCTGTGAACATGTATTCCCAGTTCTTTGTGACAAACTGCCAGGTGAGATTTTGTCCCGCTCTGTTATTGGCTACGGCGGTGATGACGGCGGTGGCGTCCTGTTTCCGGATCTTTGCCGGGTCTAACGTGAACTCCAGATACCTGCAAGTCAGTTTGAAGTGGATGTGGATGAGTTCGTATCCTGTGAAAAAGTGACCGAGGATTTGGATAATCTCTTTTTCGCAGGTGAAACTGTATCGTGGATCCTCACCAGTTTACCTACAGTTAACAGATGGTTAAATTTATAGTTTTTATTAAAGGCCATAACATTGACTGTGGTATAAGTAATGTTTAGTTGTTCATTTAAGGATCTGCATTTGCCTCTGTTGCAGTAGAGACTATTCTTCCTGAGGTTCACATCAGACATTACTATAAAGATCCTTTACAAATATTCATAAAAAGACATAAAGGTATTTCTGAAAACGCAAACAAAATTAAATTAAACATACAATTCAAATCACCTGCTTCAACAACTTGCAAGCATTTTGAAAAGACATGAGACAATAATACCTTAACACACAAACTATTTCAACCATATCATATGTTTTCCTACATGGTAAAATCTGTATTTATGCAGTAAAATCAGAAATGTTTTCTTTTTTTTTACAAAGTTAATTTTATTTTATTCGAATTAAAAAAAAAATCACACTAGGTTTTGAATTTTGAATTTAATGAATTTTATGGTCCGGTTTAAAGTTGCCAGTTTGGACACCAGGCTGGTTTCCGTTTGGTTTGGGCTGCTGGACCATCGGAGGCCTGAACCACCAGGCAGGGTCAGTGAAGGGCAGGCTCACCTCTCCAGCAGCTGCATGTCGTTGCTGCAGGCCAGAGCCAACATGAGTTTATGGGCCTCGCTGGCCACCGTAGCGTCCTGAAACTGCGACCAGGTGAAGTTCCACTCAGCCTCTCCGCCAGCCGCCACGGCACTGCAGTACACCACGGAGCGAAGGTTCGGGTGGATGCTGAAGGAAAGAACGCAGAGCTGCAGATTAGCTTCACTTGTTCATCAAAAAGATGGAGTTCCACATGGCACTGTACTCAGAATACACTTTTTTTTTTTTTACACACCACAAATCTGGAACAAACTTCCAGAAAACTGCAAAACGGCTGAAACACTGAGTTCCTTTAAATCCAGACTAAAAACCTGCCACCTGGTTAGAGCTGATTTTGATTGACAGTACATGAAACACTGACCAACATTTTGATGCGTTACGATGGAACTTGGAAAAATGAAATGATTACTGACTGTATTTGTGATTTTTATGATATAAAGCACTTTGAACTCCTTATTGCTGAAATATGCCATGTAAATAAACTTGATTGATTGATTTTTTTTTCCATAGGAGCAAAACAAAAACAGCAAGAAAAGACGCCATTTTAAGTAGAAAAAAACAAAAATTATAAAACACCAGAGACGGATCAAGGTATGAGCAACCTAAGACTACGTTAAGACAGCAGCTAAATGGGAACCAAGCCCAATTTATTTTTTCCCCATATGTAGGCTTGTCACAATAAGCAATAAATCCATTAATCGTGTTATAAATTAAAACAAGTTTAATAATTTCAGTTTGCATCATTTGTTTTTCTCTTTTCTGTCTTTCTACCAAAAACTGGATGATAAAAGTCTGCAGTCTCAACAAGCTCTCTTTTTTTGAAGGGCAATTTTGACTTAATAATTCATTTTATTTGTTATTTCAGTTCGTTTTGTTTATTTATTTTGGATATTTAAAATGTCCTCCAGTTTCAGTGTTAAAGGTTCATTAGAATTTAAAGGTTATTGATCTTTGAGAATGGGTTCTTTCATTATTATTATGCCATAACTTGAAAATGTTCTCAAAGCAGCAATATTATTGGTTATCGCAATAAATTCTGGGACAATTTATTGTCCGGCAAAGTTTGTTATTGTGACAGGACAGGTTGTTTCCAACTTTTTCACAGCATTTCGATCTTTTCATCCAAAACAAAATCCCATTTGTGCCTCTTTCATATGTGGAACTAATTCGGAAACTTATCGGCTAGTTTTAAAAGCGTCTGCAGTTTGAATGAAAAGATTTCACTTCGAGTTTCATGCGATCTTGGACCCGCTCTGACGAAGCTCATTTGCAATGACCTATTTTAGGTAAATATTTCATCCATATATCCCACCAGGTGTAGCATTTTATTTGCAGCAGATGAAGTTACTGTCATTAACTTTAATCAAATATCTTTGCTTAGTAAACATTTAATGCATTTTTTTTACACACTTCACTGTCCTGGTGAACTATATTTAGTGTTACTGGTGTATATTTGATAATTTATAGTTAAAGACATAATTTAACCTTAATCAGTAGTAAGCATCACTCTGGGCAATACTTTATCATAACATAAGTTGAAATAACATATTGATTATTTTTACCCTCCCTTCTCTGTAGGTTTTTCTTCAGCTCTTATTTTCACACATTGAAATAAACATGATGAAATGTTGCATTAATCAGACCCACGGGTTGCGTTCAGGGTCGTCCATCCACTGCCGGAACCACATGCGGACGAGGTTCTGGCACTCCGGTAGTCCGGTTTTGCAGGCTGTGCTGACTGCATTTACCTGATTGTACCTGCAGGGGGAGACAAAACCTATTAAAGCAAGACATTCTGCACACAAAGCAGCAACACTGACACAAAGCTGCCATGTGTGACCAAAGGGGGCGCTATAACCCATAAAGACGCAGATTTGTGTAATTTAAAGAATAGTTCTGTTTTTATGACAGTTTTAGTGCCACACAAAGAAAATTAAAAAAAAGAATAAAGTCATCATATTTTGAATTTATTCTCATACAACTTTATTGTCATAATATTATGATTTTATTCTTGTAATATAAGGACTTTATTCTCATAATTTAATTTGACTCACTGGTCAGTGTGCTTCTCGGGAACTTTGGTCCAGTTTGACGTTATATTCCTGAAGTAAAGGAAGAGTGGAGTCACCTGTTTCCTGAAGTATTCCTGATGAATCACAGAAACAGGAGAAGATTGAGGTTTACCTATTAAAAAGCTCATAGCATACAAACAGCTAACGTCTGAGAAGTCTTCACCTGCATGGGCTCATAGACTTCGGTTTGGTCCAGCATGAGGTAGAAGTAGTTCAGGTTGTTGAGTGCAGACTGCCAGGGCATGTACTCGGTTTCCTTGGACAGGTAGGAAGTCGTCCTGAGAGCCAGAGTGGTGGAGAGCAGCTGAGCTCTGCAGAGGACGGATATACATCCAAACTGGAGATGATTTGTGTTGCTTGGTGAACATGCTGAATTAGACCATAATGATCATGAATATCACACAGCTTTTCTGCCTCTCTGTCTTTAGGCTTGTCAACATGGATGTTGAAACCTCCCACAATTATTAAGCAGTCAGATTCAATGCATTTAATCAGGGCTTAAGTGGAACTGATTTTTTTAGTATTGATTTCTATGTGATCATATAATATTAACAAAACCAGTTTCATTATAAAGTTGTGATATATGGCTATATATATGGCTATATATATGGCTATATATATATGGCTATATATATGGCTGCACAGTGGCGCAGTTGGTAGAGCTGTTGCCGTGCAGCAAGAAGGTTCTGGGTTCGATTCCCGGCCCCGGTCTTTCTGCATGGAGTTTGCATGTTCTCCCTGTGCATGCGTGGGTTTTCTCCGGGTACTCCGGTTTCCTCCCACAGTCCCAAAAACATGACTGTTAGGTTAATTGGTCTGTCTAAATTGCCCCTAGGTGTGTGTGTGTGCGCATGGTTGTGTGTCTGTGTTGCCCTGCGACAGACTGGCGACCTGTCCAGGATGTACCCCGCCTCTCGCCCGGAACGTTAGCTGGAGATAGGCACCAGCACCCCTCCCGACCCCACTGAGGGACAAGGGTGTTCAGAAGATGGATGGATATATATATATATACACTTCTTTCCGCCGCAAACCGGAACAACCATTTGTTTACATGTTACCAACTCGCTGCCCGGCTTTCGTCAGAAGTGTGACGGTACTATTTTACCGCTACTTACAGCTATTGAGGGGTGAGATGATGACTTAAAGAAGTGGTTGCAAATAACCTGTACTAGCATATTTAGCTACTTCTTTGACTCAGTTGCTTCGGATGCAGGTGCGGGTTTTCTTCCGTTGGTTTTTTTGTCCACACAAGTTTCAATTTGGTCTGATTATTAGAGTACAGCTTCGTAGTTATCCGAACTCCGCAAGGGCATCTTATGGCACTAATCATTGGCAAGTCGCTTTCTAACAGGTTCATGTGAGGTTCAGGCAAAAATTAAAAGTTCATTGCTCTTGGGAGCCCCCTGGTGGGCGCGTTAGGTCACGCTTCACCCGTTATATGAGCTTCCAAAGCAACGGAGGAAGACAAGTTAGCAAAACAATCTCGTAAAAAAGGACTTATCCTTCAGGGATCAAGAAACGAAAAGGAAAAGAGGGAAAAAGCCAAAATAAAGGTATGTTAGCATGTCACTTGGTAAAGTAATGTTTATCAAAAAGATTTGTAGAGCTGCTAATAGTTGCCCCAGACAACAAAGGCATAATTTTTCTGTTCACAAAAATATATATATATTTTTTTTTTTGGTAAAATTGTCTGCTAAATATAAAGGTAAATTGACACAAGACTTGTTCTCTGATCTGGAGCAAGTATTTGTAATTTGGACTAAAATAAATACAACTGACTTTACTGGTCCTACCTGGCCAGGTTGAATGAGTCATCCACCAGCTGGGCTCTGTTGATCAGTGGGATCACCTAAATTGGGTTACAAAGTCAGTCTGCAGAGGTTGAAATACTTCTGGAGAATACAAGGTAAATCTATCAGCTGGCAGATGTTCTGCTAGCTCCATCAGGTAAAGTGTGTTTGGTTACCTGGTGGTTTGCACTGAGCTGAGAAAAGATCCGCTCCCAGTTCCCCAGGTCGTAGTTCACCCGATAATACCCCGTCACATTGATGTTAGCCAAAACCCAGGAAGGCCCAGTCCTCATGTCCACATTCAGATCTGACAAACACATTTTGGAAACATTTTATTATATTCAGCATAAGCTTTCTGTACATTTAATGCACTTTAATTGCACACCTTCCTTTTCCAAGAGCCACCAAATGTCTTTGTGGACGTCTCCGTCTTTCATCCAGCGCACCGGGATCATCCACTTGTACCTGAAAAACCCAAAGCTGTTAGAGCTTAGTCTGCAGAGCCGCAGTGGGAAAAGTCTTGCTAATGCACAACAACTGGCAAAAAGACAGAATCAACACTGTCTGAAGATGGTACACTGCAAAAACACTAAATCTTACCAAGTGTTTTTGGTCTAGTTTCTGCTGCAAATATCTTGGTAGCAATAAGACAAAACTAACTTACAAGTAATTTTTTTTGCAAGATATAGGAGTTGTTTTTAGTAAATAATTCCTTTCTGTTGATGAGAAAGTACAAGTTCAACTGGGAGATTATTTTACTTATAGAAAGACATTTTTCCTGTGATATATGTGAAATAATCTGCCAGTGGAACTAGTACTTTTACATCAACATTAATAAATAATTTACTTTAAACAAGCTCATATATCTTGATTGATCAGCAGTCAGCTTTGCCAGAAGTTGTGTTTTAAATTGTTTCATGGTTGCGTACTTGTATGGCGATTCCACAGTGACATTCGATTCTGGATCCAGCAGGAAGTGATTCTGGGAAACAATTCCTGTGCTTGTATCTATGGTAACCACTGGGAAGCCCATCTGACGCACCCAATGGTTCATGATGGCGTCAACTTGACGAGGAAGAGACACATTGTTGTCTTGCACTGCCTGCAGAAATCAAGTTACTGTGAATAGATTCACAAACTAAAAGAAGGATGTTAACGCGATCAATCACAGGAAACTGTATGCAGATATTTGAGAAGTAGAAGTCAAGCCCTCATCTCACCATTTGCAGATGTTTCCACAAGTCACTCCCAATTGTGTTACCATAGGAAAAATGTCTGAGGTAACTCTGTGGACAAAGGGGGAAAAGTTGCTTTTGGTCAAGTAGTTTAAACCACAATGAGATGAACTAATCTACTGTTTTTTGCGTGGAAAAAACAAACTCATACACTGAGTCCTTGTTTGAAGACCGACTCTGACAGGAAGTCTGACAGCATCCTCAACACCGCTGCTCCCTGAGACGCAAACGGAGAAAAGGAATCAGGTCACCTATACCAGCTAAAGACTAAAGTTTACCTTACTGTGTTTTGAAGTTGCACTTAAGAAAACATTCGCCAATGAATTCAAAATAGCATGTTTCCATAATCCAGCTTGTTGGGCAATAAAGGAAGAATGCTGGATTTGGATAAGGATCCACAGCGAACAACCCTTTGATGGCGCTTTGCTTCTCCAGAGAAAGGATGAAACTGACAGTGGAGGCTCAGAACCTTGAAGATTATATACACATAGATGGATAAATATAGATGCTGTAAAATTTAAGATACAAACAGACTGAATGGTAATAGCAGTAGAGTTTTTGACTTTTGGAACCAGGAATGCAGATGGTTCAAAATCACATTACTAGAACTTAGTGGTCTTATGTCAGAATGGCGTTAAGTGTAGGGAGAGGGAACCTAAACATAAAAAAACACCTCAATAAAACATGTTCTTAGGAATATGTTGCATCCTGAAAAACAAAAAGAGGTGGATTTTAACAAAAAAAAGATCATAAACCAAGAAACTAAATGTCCTTTTAGACCCATTGAATCTCAAGAACCAGAACCAAACACACAGAAGCAGCATCCAGTTTGTGTACCTCAAATCTGGAACAAACTTCCAGAAAACTGCAAAACAACTGAAACACTGATTTCCTTTAAATCTAGACTCAAACCCCACCTGGTCAGAGTTGGTTATGAAACATAATAAATGAAATGTTGACCAACGTATTTGAAATGTATTGATGATTTTAACAGTCGCACTTGACAAAATGCTAAATGTCTGTTTTTAGTTTTCACAACTGTTGACTACATGATGCATTTATGATTGTTTTTTAAATCTTTGCACAATGTAATGCACTAAAAACTGCAGTGTTGCTGAAATGTGTCAAATTAACTTTGACTGTCAGGAAAAAGTCAAGAAAAATTTCTAAATTTTACAGGTTAGGGTTTTTACCTTGTAAGGTTTAATTAACTAGTTAAGGAGTTAATTGTGTTTGAGCGGACTTAAACTGCCATGTTACCGTTTGCTGGATACCTTGCTGTAGGAGATGGTGTCAAACTGCTCCATGATCTGTCCTGGCAGGTTGATACTGTCTTCCTCAGAAGTCAAAGGATGAGAGGATACCAAGGCGTCGACTGCAAAGACTTTCTGCACGTCATCCAATACGATCAAGTCTTTCTGAATCAGATGGATGGACATAAAGTCACTTAAGGTAGCAGTTGGATAGAGATAACCGGAGTAAATACAAAGAGCAGTTTTCAAATTAGAATTTCATTAATTAAGGGAAACCAACCTGGATCAATGTGAAAAAGGAATTGCCTTCTAATAGAAATGCCTACCTTAGCAACAACAACTGACTTCAACAACGCCAGAGGAATATGGACTTTTCTGCTTGGCAGAAATGGTTTTCTTCAGCCAAATTGGAATGCTTTTGAGTGTAAATGGCGTGGTTATGGTCATAATATGCTATCTGTATTGGATTTAAGTCCAGACTTTGACTAGACCACACCAAAACCTTTTTCTTTTAAATCATTCAGAGGCAGCATTGTTACTGTACTTTTGATCATTATTCTGCTACAGAACCAAGGTGTGATCTGGTGAAAGCTCCAGCACCGATGGCTGGATGTTCTGCAGGATTTTCTGGTAGAGAGCAGAATTAATGATTCAGTTATAGAAAGTCGTCCTGGCCTTTAGGAAGCAAAACAGCACAGAACCTATCAGCATTTCTGATTGGTCCATTTCTGAAATGCTGTGTTAATTCTAGATCAGATGGCCCACACCTTCCAAAAAGGTTCACTTTTATTTCTTCAGTCTTAAAAGTATTTTCCCCAAATGTTTTGGTAAATGTGATTTGGGCCTTTGCGTTCTTCTGCTGGTTTTGGCCTAACTCTCCCATGCAGCCTCTCATTCTTATTGCTAACTCGTTAACTCTGACCTTAATTGAGGCAAGCTTTAGACATTATTCTGGGTGATTTTGTGGCTTGCTAGTTTAATTATTAGTGTCTTTAGACTGATTTTGTGTCTCCTGGGAAAGTTCAGTAGTGCTTTATGTTTTCTCCAGTTGTGGTTTGTAACTCTCACTTTCTAAGGCTATTATACCAACGCCTTCATACCAAATAATAATTGCCAATTACTTAATTTTTCTACCATTTTTGGATTTTGTTTTAGGTAATGTGTTGCTTTTTCAGACAGTTTATCTGCCAGACAGCTTCTATTTAAATAAATTTTACAGCTCAGGTGATATTCAGGCACTTACTTTGGCTTCTGGTCCTTTGTTAAGGTGGGTTTGGATAGTTATTTTTTCCCCTTAGTGAATTAAGTCATTTGAAAATGTATCTTTGTATTTACTTATACTGTCATTATCTACCTTCAAGACAAAAATGGAAAAATATTTTCACATCACTGTATGTGAACCCCTTACTGGCTCCTTACCACATTCCAGTCCGGTTCTGCATAGTCAGCTCCCAGGTAGGATACGTATGAAGCAAAGCCTTCATTTAGCCAAACCTCATTCCACCAACGCAGTGTCACCAGGTTACCAAACCACTGCAGCACACCAGGGGAAAGTTTGTTGGCCCACTAATCCATGAAGTTTTCAGTTTAAAATGGAAAAACGTTACCATGTGTGCCAGTTCATGAGCAATGATGGTGACTGTGGTTTCTTTATTGCTGGTAGAAGAGGTCACAGGATCATAGAGGAGGTTGGTTTCTCTATACGTGACCAGTCCCCAGTTCTCCATCGCCCCAAAATAAAAGTCTGGCAGAGCGATTTGGTCTGTGAATCAGAGTTGAAGTATTCAGGACAACCTTTGGGATTTGTCTGTGTTTAAGGCATGAGTTTTCTGAGTTTCACCGTGAAGAACACTCACCTGACTTTCTTAGGGGATACGAGATGTTATAGTAGGACTGGAAAAAGTCCAGTATGGGTCCAGTTACCTTGAGAGAATAGTTCCCCTGTCCCTCCTCGATGGCCTTTTTGCGAGCCCAGATTCGAACCTGAAGACACAAAAGCAAATTTTCAGTGAACAATCAGGAAAAACTACAAACATAACAGAATGAAGACTGGTAAAGCTAAACTAAGCAGCGTGAAACCAATGATCAGTTTGATTCCCTGTCTCTCCTTAAGATAGGTTTATGTAGGGTTATGAGATGACAGAATAGGATGTCAAACTTGAATGTTTCCTTGGGTTGTGCTCAGGTGAGCGTAGTCGGACACGATGATGGCCAGCAGGTAGGTGGACATCTTTTTGGTGGCTTCAAACTTTGTCTGCAGCAACGTTTCTCCGTCAACAGTGATGGTTTTGTGATCTAAACAGTGCAAGCAGTTAAAGTTTAAAAGTGGGTGCTAATTACATTGTAATGATGTTGCAATTAAATGTAAAAGAAAATGTGTTTTGTAGTAGTTTGCACAAACCAGAGCATATATCCGACAGCATCATTACAATCATAATACTAAACTGAAAATTCAGATTTGAATATTCGTGATAGATTGATGGTCCCATCTAGAGGCGACTTCCTGTGGCTTTTATGGGCTGAGCCCCACAGAGCCTCAACAATCAAAGCTTTAGACCAAACTCTCCACAACCAGGGGCCTTAGTGTGACTGCATTTCACATTCGAGTGTTGAGCAAAGGAGAGCTATGGAGCAGGAGATGGATATGCTTGTTTAGACAGATCTACAGTAATTGGGATACTGCTTTGATGATCGAGAAGCTAAGCTACAACTTCTTGGATCTATATTGCAGCCCTCACATATGGTCTTAGTTACTAGAGACTTAAGAGATTCCTCAATAGGATGGAAGGGTTGACATTGGGATCTGCTCCAGATAGATCTGCATCTTCAAAATGAGCCAACTGAGTTGGTCTGAGGTGGATTCTTCCTGAAAACTCTCCGTTGTTTTCCTTTGACTGTCCCACTGGTCGGAGATCCTGCTGCAGATGCAGAACTCAGCAGGTTGTACTTGTTTAAAATAAACAGGGTTTTTTTCACTCTGTGGTTTATTAAAGTACTTAATTTATTGTTGTAAAAGCTGACTGACTTTAGCAACAATAAATTAATTCTCAAGGGTCAATAAAAAGGAAGGGCAGATGCTTTCTAGTTTTTTATGGATTGGTCCTGAATCAAATGTTAATTTCTGCTCTCAACTGCCTGATTATCACATTTTCTACTTTTTGGGATTTTCTGGCGTGGGTTTCTGAGCTACATCTAGCTTATAAAGACAGAAAGTTACTTAAAGAAGGACATTTAGGATTTCTCATCAAGGTTGAAAGAGATTGCTTAAATATAGCTTCATACTTGGTTTGCTCCAGATGGGCTTTTGTAAACCAATGCACAGATGTACTCTTTCTAGTCAAACCCATGACAAAATAATATTTTTGCCCTTTGAGAGCCATGTTAGGTCTAAAGCTGCATGTCTGTGCAGTTACAGTTGTTCTTACCCATTTCCATGCCGTTGGACAGGGCGACTGTTCCTGTTGGGTGGATGAGGGTTATGTGGAAAACTGCTTTCATGGCCGGCTCATCAAAACATGGAAATGTTTTTCTGGCATTAGTGGGATGCATCTGGGAGGTTGCAATTATCCTGTGAAGTGTTTCAACTGTTTAAAAAGTCTAACAAAGATACTAAAACAGGGTAGAAAAACTTACTTTGTGACTCCATCTTCTTTATATTCGCTTCGGTAAAATCCAGCCAGATCATCAGCAAGCTCTCCTGTGAACTGGGCAAACAGCTGGTACTTCTGTCCTGGAGTTAATTTACTCCTCAACTGGATGACCAGGTACTGCTTTTGAAGCTGCAACCAAGTTGACTTGATTTTGGGGACAGATGCACCTTCTGGAAAAGACATTTAGAGTGAAAAGAAAGCTGTGAAATATCTTTAAAGTAATGATCCGATAACTGGAAGAACCACCTTTAGGGCAATAAACATCAGTAGTTTTTTCTGTCTCACTTTATTGGTCTCTGACTTTAATTTAGAGGTACTTTGTTCCACTTTACTTTCTAAGACTGACGTTAGCAGACATTGTGTAAGGGGGTTTGTCATCTTAAATGTCTGTGAGAAATTTGCTCCACCAAGATACCAGACATTTGCACTCTGAAGTTCCTACAGCAGCATTTCAATCAGGTTGAAATTCAGCCATTACAACAAAACTGTAATGATTTTTTTTCACTTCCAGTATTTAGATTTAGACAAAAGGATTTTGTAGCACTAGTGGCTTTTATTTTGCAGAATTCAGACAGGAAGTCTTCGTGGATGTGGCACGCGCTTGTATTGGGATTTCACTGTTTGATTGTTTTTCTTTTAAAGTGCCTTGAGATGACATTTATCGTTGTAAATCATCCTGTTATGGATAAACTGAATTGAGCTCACTGAGAGAAGCATGTTTTTCATGAATGTTTCCTGTACCTTCAGAGGTTAACCTGACGAAATGTTCATCTTCCATCTTTGTATAGTTCAGCTTGTTGGAGTGAATCAGAATCAGATCTGTTGCTTCCAGACATTCAAACTGAACGGTGGACCAACCTGAAAAAATGGAGACATGCAAGGTCAACAACGTTTAAACTGATCCTGCCAACACAATAGATAAGAAGTCCAAACATTTTTTGTATTTGATCTGCTGATCACCTGTTGAATCTAATCAAAGGACAATTTGTCAGTTAGTTGGTGCATGACTGTAGGATTATGGAAATGTCTAACTGCAGGTCTGATCAAGCTATCTACGCTCTAGGTTATTTAACCCTTGTGTTTACAAATGGGGTCCAACTGACCCCACACCCATATCACTGTATCAGTTGCCTCAGTCCTCGCATGCACAAGGGTTAAGATGGACTGTGAGTAAGTGAAAACAATCTTGTTTTAAACGTCTGACTTCTTTCAGCAGCTAGGATATTAAGTGTCAGGACCTGCTGTATGATCAGGTGACAATTCTCCCTCTTTCTTTACCCAAGTGTCTGACAGATATGGCCTTATGCTTGATGGCATGATAGCAAAATAGATAATTGACCCAAGCTAGCCTGGTACCAGGCAGACCTCTGAGGCATTTCATGCTCCTAGAGCCAGATTATGACTCCAGGAGCCGGCATTCACAGCCTCCCATCCTCGCCTGGGATTCGGCTCACATTGCAACTTTTACTCACCAGTGAAAATGTAGAGGTTAGAGTTTGGGTTGGGCTTGAGTCGAGGCCTCAGAGTGATGTTGTAAAACTCAGGGGCTAAATCTCCAGGAAGACGATCCCTGAAGAGAGAGGTATAAAAAATGAAGCAAAATGACATTTAGTGTGATGGTAGAGTCGCAACCTAAGTGCAGATGAGATTAAAGTTTTCATTTTGTTTTTGTTGGTAAAACTTCTCCAGATTTTGAATGACTTCCTTTGCAGTGCAATTCTCAGACCTTCAGCTCTGCTTCCTGGATGTATTGCTATTATTAATCTGATTTGTGGAAAAAGGAAACATTCTCCTTTTTATTATTATAATTCAGATGCATTTTTCTCAATCTGCACAAAATCAAACACGAGTCAGCTGACATGTTTTGTTGACGCCCAGCTGAAGTTTTCTTGAAAGAAGAGAAACTCTCGTGTTGCTTTGTGATGTGAATCTTGATCACCTCTGCGTCTTTCGTCAAAACATCCTGTGGTCACAGTGTCTGTCATGTCGTACCTGTCCCAAGCCGCTGTGACGTCATCTCCTTCCCCTCCTATGATGGCGATAGTCCACAACGTGACGAGGGTTGCCACAGAAGCCAGGGCCAAGACGAAGCAGAGAACACGCAGCCAGCTGACTTTGCATCTTTTCCCCATGGTTCTCCGATCTGTTGATGCAGATTACAGCACAGCTTCAGTCCCTGCTTTGCTGCAGACGGCTGAGCAGACCTGAGCTTGTCTGGTTAGCTGAGTCCATGCGGGAATGAAAAACAGAAGTGCCTGTCAGCAGTTAAGCTCCCCCTCTGCTCCTCCATACGGAGCTGTCACCCTTGAGGAATGAATGGATTATATATTAGGTCAGGGTAGCTTTGGTGGGAACTATCCATGCTGATAATCACTGATAAACTACTCAGAAAGTTAGTGTATGATCTCCCTCCAGTCGTAAAACTCTGCATTTCTGTCAGGAGTTCACACACACGTGTGACGCAGGGATTTTATTGTCTATTTGTGGGAGTTAAATGGCCAAACACTTCAGAAAATATCCACACACACAGACCTGCCGGGATGAAACGCTCCTCTGGTTCCCTGGTCATTTATTTCTGATTTGTTGTGTTGCAGAACACAGCAAATGTGTTCTGCAACATTGTTGATGCAATGAAATTAAGTTTGCCCAGATTATTTATATTGGGGTGAATTTGTTTTATTATGTTTATTATGAATTTTTAATCAAAATGCACTTTTATTTCTTTCAACATCTTGTATTGATTGCTTTAAAATGCTGTGTTTTTCTTTTCCACTTCTTCTTTTGACCAACTTATCTGGGAAGATAGTAAAAAATCTATTTTTAAGATAAAGATAGTCACTGAGTCCATAAAGTAGAAGAGTATTGCACAGAGCTCAGTGTGTTAATGATGCTGTTTGTGGATTCAGAGAGCTTACACACACACACATATACCAAACTAACTGTTTATTCTGAAAGCCAGAAAAATAATTAAATATTTTTCTATTTTTAGATCGTAGAAAATGATTCATCTACAAAGGAAAAGAAAACTCTTTATTTTATACAATAAAGTAACATATTGAGCTTTTTGCAAAAGAATGAAACATGGTGAAAGATTTGAAGCCCACTTCAAAATATAAAACATGACAGATTCCCACTGGTGTGAATTAGTATTGAAGTATTCAATGCAAATACAGAAGAACTGCTAAAACCACCTTTTCTTATTGTTTTCATTAAAATGACTTGTTTTTATAAAAACCACAGTGGATAAATAGTACATGTGTTGCAGAAAAAACAAGACAAGCAGCGATTTAATTATTTTATTGGCTTTCTTTCAAAACAGAGTCAAATTGTTGCTTTAAGATGCTTAAATATGCTCACTTTCAGCATTTTTTAATAAAAATTGTTAGTAGTTTCTTTTGTAAAGAACTGAAAAGGGAGGATTTTTATAAAACATGCTGGGGGGCGTTTACACACCCAGTTTGATTTCTGTACAAACAATTTAATTATCTGTGGATTCATGAAATGTCCAAAAGAATTTACAAAAACTTCTTCATGGTAAAGTACATGGAATGCAATTTGAACGTCTTACATAAAATTAGAGCAAAGAACAGTAAACACATAAACTCAGTGCATAAATTTATGAATTTAGACACAAGATATCGTAAAATACATTCAGATTTATTCCCCGTCTCCGTATAGTCAACAACAGGTAAAAGACAACTGGTTCAGGCTGATGTGATGTTTCAAGACAGCTTTCATTACCAAAACAAACCTAATAAATACAAAATCTGCTTTTTATAATATTCCACTTTCTGTTGATTAAAACTTTATTCTTTAATTGTTTTAAAACATTTAGAAAAATCTGAAGAAAAAAACCCACTTTAATCTCATATTCACTTGTAGGTGTCACATTTGTGTTAGTTTTATATTTATCTAGGCACTTCTCAGCTTTCTTGAAATAAAATATGTTTTTTTCTCAATGTGAAACAAGTTGAACAACTTTAGTGGTGAAGTTATAGTACCACCTAAATGCCACTTCAAGACGTAAAAATAATCATTGGACTGTAAGAAAGTATGAACTTCTTGGAAAAATGGGTTATTTTCATGAAAAAGGCATTTATAATTAAATAAATAGGAGCAAGATTTTATGTTTGTCATGATCTAAACTGGATTCTTGAACCATTCCAGAACGCTTTCTTTGTTCTCGGCGACCCATTTCATGTTGGCTTGTGTTCTCTCGATGGACTGGTCCACTGCCAGAGTCCCGGACCCGAAACCCACATCAGCATTATCCTCTTTGAACTGCTTCAGCTGAAACAAAACAGAACATAATTGGTTAGGTCTGCTCCATTCATGGCTTATAAACGGTATTTAAGTTATTTAACAGACCACATATGGACATACAATCTGCTTTTAGCAAAACAGGCCTGAATTTTGATAAAACATACTTCTGGTACCTTTTCAATAGATTTTCTGACTTTACAACCTTTAACAGGGTAAATGTTCTCTTGTAGCCGTGTGTGTTTGTATTTCTTGTGACTAGAGAGCAGGAGTCTGCTTGTGACCGTCTTCTTCTTTTGTAAAAACTTTGTATATGTATTTGTCTTCATTGAGAGCAAAGTGGAACTGAAGTCAAATTTCTTGAGTGCACAAACTCTCCAAGTAAAAGTTCTGATTTTCTGAAAGCAGTTAAAAGTTAGTTATGCTAAAAATTAGTTATGCTAACCCTAAAGCACTAATAATAAACATTAGGTTTGCTAACACAAACAAAAGCTAACGCTAAACTGCGAACTTCAATTCAAATTTTATCCGCCCCTGAAAACCTTCAGCTTTCAAGTACCAATTTAATTTGATATCATAATTTACATGTCCTACCATACCCTTAGATATTGCATTTATGTTTTATGTTAACTGCTGCACAATCAATCCAACAACTTCAAAATAAGAGCATGAATATAAACGTTTAACTATTTGAGGAATTATTAACAGCCGACAACTAAAACTCTGACACCGATGTTGAACTTTATTCAGCTGAATGTTCACAAAGCAGGCAAGTAAATTAGAGCTTTAGAATTTAAAGCAGTAAAACCAGCAGACCAAACATCTTGGAGATCTACTTGGGTTGCTAGGTGACGGGCAGAACTCTGTTGGGGTTGCTAGGTAACGGGCTGAGCTTCGATGGGGTCATAAGATGAGAGGCAGTGCCTCGTTAAACTAGAAAGGTTTCCTTAAACAGGTCATTTTCCAGACACCAAAAAACATAAATTTATTGTCAAAAACTGGCTGGGATTTTTTTTTAGCACTTTGATTTTCGAAGCAGTAGAAACCTAAATGGAAGTACAAAAGTGTGCAAGATGTGAATTTTGCATAATATGTCTTCTTTATATCTTAGCTTTCATCACTGTGCAACACCTGAATCCATTCGTCATTCGAGCTAAGGTTCTTTATCTCTAAGACACAAAGAACACATGATCAATATCCTCAGATATCCCTGAGATTTTGTCCTGTAAGGAGCACAAACAGCTAATACTATTTCACTACAGATTAAAACACCTCATCAATCAGCTGATGGTACAAATTACAATATGTCCGCAAAAATTTTAATCATTTTAAAATGTTCTCTAACCTGCTGAAGCTCAAACTCTGAGGAGAAGCGTTTGGTGACTCCATTGATGAGGTTGGCGAAGGAGAAGGATCCACCACCGTACCTATGAGAAGAAACATCACCAGATATGAGAGGAACAAAAAACGAAGCAAAAATCTGTAAGAAATAATATTCAAACCTCTTTCACAAACCTCCAACATCAGCTAATCTAATACTCCTCTTACATACATTAGTCGATAAATCTGACGGCCGCATCATGCAATAAATCTCTGTAATTTCACTCTCTCTGCCATTGAAGCTCAAGCTTTTATGATGTAGTTGTACAAATAAAACGAGTCTAAAGGAAATACCAAACTGAATTACAGATGGTTTTATGAGGATCAAAGATCAGCTGAGGACCTGACTTGATCAATAAAACCTTTCATTGATGGTAAACAGCCTCATAAAAACGCTCATCTCTCTTCATAAAGGCAGAGTTTATGGTTTTTAAGTTGACAGATGTTGCCCAACAGGTCATGACTGCATGTGACTTTCACACGGCTTCAGTGTCCCACTCACTGAGTGAAGATGTAATTCCAGCGAGCCCTGATGAAGTCCCACGCCAGAGACTGACCGATCACGTTCTGGGCGATGTAGACGATGGTGGAGGTGCCGTCCTGCTTCCGGATCTGGTTTGCATCCAGAGTGTACTCCAGATACCTGAGGAACAAACCAGAGTTAGACAGAGAACAGACTGTAAAATACTTCTTTTGAAAATCTGTTATTTCAGATAACAGACCAAGGCTGGCCCAAAACTTTTTGGGGCCCTGATCAGATTTTTATTGCCCCCCCCCCCTCCACAACAACATGTCTACATGAGATGCTTCATCATTCCTGATCTAATGTCTCCTTCATTAGCATCATTTGAACCAACCTGTTGAGCAGCCACGGTTTTGTGGTGCAGGCCATTGCTGCACGCAGTTTATCAGCTTCAATAGCGATGGAGGCGCTCTTAAACTTCTTCCAGGCAAATTCCCACTCTTCGGCGCCCCCTGCTGCGATGGCATTACAGTACACAGTGGATCGCAGGTTGGGGTGGATTCTGGAGAGAGACGTCACCATGTTGATGAAGGAGCCTCAAAGCAATGGCCTTTAAGAGGTCTGACTTAATGTTCTGCCACTCACGGGTTTTTGTCTGTTTCCATCCACTCTTTGAACCACGACTGGACCAGATCCTGACATTCCTCCAGACCGGTCTTACAGGCCAGGCTGATGGCATTCACCTGGTTATACCTGCAGGAAGATTACAGAAGACTTGGAGTTTAAACTGAGGACAAACCAGTTGGTGGTGACAATCAGAAATCCATGTTTTATTTACTGGTTCCTGAACACAACTTAAGTTATAGACTGCCAAATAAGACAATGCTGGTTTGGTGGTAAACCCATGACAAAAAAACCTTAAAGGTGATCTATTATGCCTTCTTGAACAGGTTAAGTTGGGTCTATGGACAATAAAAAACATGTTCATTACATGTTTTGCACAAAATCATTCTTGGATAATATTTTGAGCTGCTTTTAGAATTAACTTTTGTATTGCCTCTGTCACTTTAAATCCAAATTAGCTGTTGCTGGCCACGCCCCCACAACTCAATGCTTTGCTGGGGTTGCTAGGTGATGGGTTGGTCTCTGGGGTTGCTAGGTAACGGGGCAGTCCCTGCTGATTTGTAACATTAAATTCCGAAGGCTTTTGAAACGTTCACTTTCCACACACCAAAAAACATTGCCAAAAACCTTCTGGGTGTTTCTTTAAGAGCTTTAGCTGTTTTTAGAAGCAGTAAAGATCCAAGTGGAAGAATTATTTTCCTATTTTATTAATGAAAACTGTCTTGATGCAAGACACATCCCACTATTTGAGAAATACTGCATTAACCTTCCCAATGTTTGAATTTTTTTGGACTCAGATATTTGAACCTGTGTTCTCAGAATCTGCAACTGTTTAGAAAATGCAATAAAAGACTGTTTCACTTTTTAGAAATCTAAATTTATTCATAGATCTTCCTTGAGTTGTCCTGAAAGTTGGTCAGTCCACACGGTGTGGTTAAACAAATTATATTTGCAAAGCAAAAAGAAACTACCAGCTGCACTTAGACAAGATATGTTGAGCCTGTGTGCATAAATTCACTGGAAAAACACAATATCTTAGTACATCCTAAGTACGACTAACTTAAAAGTAACTTTTCAGCAAGTAATAGAGGCTTATAACTTATAGCAGTGGGAAAATGTCTTGTAAGTTCATTTATCTGCCAATGGAACTAGTACTTCTTCATCAATGGTATTATATTATATTATTCTGTACTCACTGGTCCATGTGACCATCTGGTATTTTGGTCCAGTTGCTTGTTATCTCTTTGTAGTGCTGGAACAGAGGGGTGACCTGATTCCTCAGATATTCCTGCAAACATGAGATCCACGGTTCAGGAGGCAATAAAATATTAAACAAAGGTTGGGAAACGTAAAGAAACGTTCATAGATTAACGTAGGAAGGACGAGCACCTGCATGACTCCGTACACCTCGCTGCGATCAAACATCAGGAAGAAGAAGTCCAGGTTGTCCAGAGCAGACTCCCACGGCATATATTCCCTCTCGTTCTTCAGGTACAGGGTGGTTTTTAGCGCCCGAACTGTCGGGATGATCTTAGCTCTTTGGGGGACAACAGGCAGTAGGATTTATCATATATACTCGCTCAGACGACAAAAAAGGTCAATTTAGGAAATATTTGTTCTAAATCTGTGTTTTAACAAGCTCAAACCTGCACGTATCTGCAACGATGTTTTCAAATTCAAAATTTTAATAAAATTTGAATTACTGTCGTTATAGATAGAAAAAACAGCAAATTTCCTAATAAATGCTCAAACATTTGAGCTTAATCAGATTAATGAGAAAATAACTGTAAAAAGCTGAAATTTCTGAGTTTGAAAAGTCAAATTACTTAAAAAAACTCAGAAATGTAAAAATGAATTACATAATTGACTAAAAACAACAAGGACATTCCTGAGTTCGAATAATCAAAATTTTACTTGGAAAAACTCAGAAATTTTGAGATTAATCTCAGAAATTTACTAGAAAAATCAAATACTTTTCTGAGTAAAAAAATTGCTATAAAAAGAATCAAATTTTTAGATTAATCTCAGAAATGTTCTTGATAAAACATGGACATTTCTGAGTTACAAAAGTTGAACATTTTCTACTTTTTGAACTCTTCTGAGTTTGAAAAGTTGAACATTTCAGTTTTTTACAGGAATTAACTTTGTTCTGTCTACTATGGCTCTAATTCACCAGTTTCTAACAACACTATGAGCTTTTATCATATTATTCCTGAATGCATCACAGGCTCGACCTTCATCCCTGCTTCTGTCTGTTAGCTTCAGACGTACCTGGCCAGGTTGAAGGCATCGTCCACCAGCTGAGCTCTGTTGATCTTTGGAATGTCCTTAAATGCAAACAGCAACATGTCAGGTACAGTCAAACCACACAGACAGAAAAGCCTTCAGGAAGCTGTTCCTACATTGTGGTTGGTGCTCAGAGCGGACAGCAGTTTATCCCAGTTGCCTTCATCATAGTTGACTCTGTAGTATCCAACCACATCAAGGTTGGCCAGCACCCAGTCATTAGAATCCGTCACCTTCATGTCATTATTGGTATCTACAGGAGAAATTATTTTTTACATTAGAGCGGCCATTTTGATTGTTTTATTCTTGTGTCAATTTGTTGGATATCTGCAATTTTCTGCCACTTCAAATGTTAAATATGCAACTTGGATTTAAAGTGACGATATCAAAGCTTTTTATCACATGGGCCAAAATCATCAAGTTGAAAGTCTTTTGGGGTCAACTGCACTCTCTTTTTCTTTCCTGAGAACTGTACAGTCACCTCAGAAATAACTACAGCATCTGAGTCACTCTTTCTTTAAAAATCTGCTGTATTAAACCAAGTTTAACAGACTGATTAAAACCAGATTTGGATGCAGCTAAGAGTGTTCAGATGACATAGAAAGCAAAAACTGCTTGTTTACGTGGGCTTTAAATAAAAGCTGGTGCAGTGCTGCTTTTTTACAGCTACATGGAAGCAGCGAACAGCATTAATGTTCTTATCGATGTTAAAAATGTATGTATGTTTACAGACAAACAAATCTCAGGAACTTCAGAGTTTTTCTTGGAAATTTACTCTTTAAATGCCCCGTTGTAATTTGACATCTAAAGTCTGACTTCTATTTATTACAAAACCATTAAAAACAAAAACAAACCAGCTACTAACTGGCTACTCTGAAAACAGGAATAACTGAGTCACATGGTCATTTGATATTTTTATACCTGATTTTTCCGTCAGCCACATGAAGCTCTTGCTGGCTCCTTTCTTCATCCATCTGATTGGAACGCTCCACACATAACTGGAGCAGAAACCACTCTGTTAGTACTTTTAGACCCACTTTTTATGGACAGTAAAATGATTTTGTGGGAAAACAGTTTGTGATAGCACAGGCATTTTTGGAAAAATGTCAGAGAGCTGTTTACGTACTTGTACTCAGATGGAGTGGTAACTTCGGAGTCTGGATCCAGGAGGAAGTGCTTCTGGGAAACGCTGCCGGAGGCGGTATCTATGGTGACCACAGGGAAGCCCATCTGCAGCACCCAGGTGTTCATGATGTCCTTGACAGTTTTAGGAAGCGTCTCTTCACTGGCGTCCACAGCCTGTTAAACACCAGAAAGCATAAAACTAACTAAGTTCAGTTTGAAAACATTCTGAGACACAAATGAAATAAAGATGTGGATTTTTTTTCTTTACAAATTGTATAAAAAAAATTTTTTTATGCTGTAGGTGAAGACACACGTGTTTTTTTTTTTTTTTTTTTTTTTTTTTTTTAAAGGGGGGTGTTTTTTTGTGTGTAAGTTT
>NW_015114568.1:51435-79992 GCF_001443285.1 Poecilia latipinna
TTTTAAAATTTTATAAAAAAAAATTTTTTTTGGTGTGGGGGAAGACCCCCGGTTTTTTTTTTTTTTTTTTTTTTTGCTTTCTTAAAGTGGTGTGTTTGTCTGTGTGTAAGTATTTTGCACACCCAATCAGGGGAAAATTTAAATGAACCACTTATAAAACCATCTTTTGCATAAATAACTCTCATTAAACATGTTGATTCTTCTCTTCCAGCCAATTTCTGCTGCATTTGGGATCATTTTTCTGTTGATAACCCAGTTTGGACTCATTCTGGACTAATTGTCTCAAATTTGAATCAATAATAGTTTGGTATGCATCATGACTGGACAATATGGCTGTTAAAACGTATCACAAGCATTTCATATCAGTCGAGACAGATAATTATTGATTCGTTTTTGTTTTAAATATCTGAAATACTGCCTGACGTTTCCGTCTTCATCCACAGCTTTCACTCCACGCTGTTGTTTATTTTTAAGCATTTATGAGACACGTTGGCGAAACCTTAAACTACTGCTGTGCAAGTTACTCAGCAAGTTGTTGCTAGGCAACCAAAGAGTGAGCGAGTTGCTAGGTAACCAAAGAGAGAATTAGTTGATTCCACCCACATAGCTTAGCTCGCTGTGAGAGATTGACAGCGAGGAGATGTAGACAGATGCCTACATCTCCCAGAATGCTGTGCAGTTCTGGATCAGAGTTCTGACAATATTCTATGATATTGATATGATATGACATAACCTGAATGTTCAAAGTGCGTGAAGACGACATACCGCCTGCAGATGCTGCCAGAGGTCTGTGTAGACGGTGTTGTCAAAGGCGAACTCCCTCAGGTAGCTCTGCAGGACAGGGAGAGATGTTATATCTCCATGTTTTAATAAATATATTTTAACAGCAGAAAATCCAAAAACTGTTTGATCATATTTTTCAGGAAGTCACCTGGAGTCCTTTGGTGAAGACCGGTTCAGTCAGGAAGTCTGACAGCATCCTGAGGACAGAGGCTCCCTGAAGATGAGAAGAATATCCACTTAGATCTTATTACACACCACCACAGATATTAGAAATGCAGAAGAGGAATAAAGTCAAGGCATTTTTATCCATCTTTGTTTACAATTTCTACAAGAGAGCTCTGATCACGACCTAAATATTAAGTTATGAACTAAATATTTAGCTAGCAAACTAAATATTTAATTCGCAAGTCACACTGAAAATGTAGTTGCAAATTAAATATTAATTTTCATAAATATAGTTTAGCTCTCTTGCTAAATATTTAGTTTGTGAAATATTTAGCTTGTAAACTAAATATTTAGCCCCAAGCTAAATATTTATTTTCCAAACAAAATATTTATTTTCTAAACTAAACAATTAATTTCCAAACTAAATATTTAGCTTACATCTAAATATTTAGTCTGCAAACAAAATATTTAGTTCATAGCTAATTACTTAGGTTGCTATAGCATGCAAACTAAACTAGATATTAAATTATTTAGTTCTCAAACTAAAGTTTTAGGTCGCTAACTAGCTATTTAACTCATAATTAAATATTTAGGTTGCTAGCTAAATATTTAAGTTGTATCCAACTGTTTAGATTGTTTGCTAAATATTTAGCTGATAACTACATACTTAGGTCCAAGCTAAATGTTTAGCTCATTCGCTTGCTAATAAGCTGAGGTGGACTACTAAATATTTTGTTTGTGAATGAAAAATGCTGACGTTTATAAATGTGAAAAATGAACGCCCACTTTTTTCTTTATGGAAGGCTAAATAAGCCGAAAGTATAGCTGTTCATTTCATTGTGTGTAAATTTACAAATGGCATCCCATATGCTTGTGTGTGCTTCCTGACCTTGCTGTATGAGATGGCATCGAAGAGCTCGCTGATCTGAGCTGGTTTCTGGATGTCGTCTTCAAGGGAGGACAGCGGATGAGACGACGTCAAAGCGTCAACTGCAAACACTCTGTGGACATCATAGAGGACTATCAGGTCTTTCTGCAGGAGACAAGAGGAAGGTGACTCCATTAAGAGCGCCATCGAACATCTGGAATGATAATTAGCATCAAACGTAGAGAAAATTCGTACCACGTTCCAGTCGGGTTCGGCTTTGTCTGCTCCCAGGTACTCCACGTATGAAGCAAAGCCTTCGTTCAACCACAAGTCGTTCCACCAGCGCAGAGTGACCAGGTTTCCAAACCACTGCAGGGACAACAGAGACAAGATGAGAAAATTACATCTATAAAAACTAAAATAAATAATGACCAAGCAGTCTGGGTCCTACTCCATAGGACCCAGACTATGGGTCCTATGGAGTCTCCCATGCCCCTTAGAGGACATGGGAGAAATTTGTTCACTACCTCACCAAAGTACGATGGAGTCATATTGAGAAAAAAATAAAATAAACTGATGAGAATAAAGTTATATCATGAGAATAAAGTCATAACATGGTGACTTTATTCTTGTAATAGAAAGATAAAGATTATAACGTTATACTATCAGGTGTTATGGCTGTTGATGACTGTTGGTATTTTTGTGCCACATTATTTTAAATATGTAAAGTAATTTCACCTGATAAAAACTAAATTTATAGTAAACAAGTTTGATGTCTTCTATTTCCCCAAATAGAGGAAACAGCCAACAACAGGAATAGGTTAACCTAATATTTGTGTAACTATAAAAATAATATTAGTTGTTTTTCCATTTTTCTTTGCACATTTAGTTTGTGTAAATAAAATAAATCCTCCATGTCCACTAGGGGGCTCCGTAGCGCTGTGCTTGCATCCTGTTCTCAGAAGTCTGGTTTATAATAAGAGAAGCTTTGGTGCATTTTGCCTCCAGATTTATTTTTTTATTTTATTTTCCTCATAACTCATAACAGTATGTGAATGTCTCTGCAGCTTAGCATTGATCTGAGCTCACCATGTGGGCCAGTTCGTGAGCAATGATGGTGGCTATCCTCTCTTTGTTGGAGTTGGAGGAGAAGGCCTCGTCATACAGCAGCCTCGTCTCTCTATACGTGATCAGACCCCAGTTCTCCATGGCTCCTGCGTTAAAATCAGGGATGGCGATCTGATCTGCAGGACAGAGGAGATTTTAAAAAGTCAGGCGAGTTTCCAATGGACACAACCTGCAAATCCCGACATTTCTGTTGTGTCATTTTTTGACAAAAGTGGTGCACCCTGGACAGGTCGCCATTTATGTTTACATTTTAAAGATTTAATCTTTATGGCAACATAAAAGCTGATGCATATCATTAATTAAATGGGTATTTAAGTATTTCATGGGTCCTGTAACGTCAACATAAAATAATTTTATCTGTCAAGCTCACATTTTTGAGCAGGGCTAATTATTTAAATGAGCTTTTGAGTCTTTGCATTTTAATAATATTGACATTTCATAAAATTGTTGTCTGTTAAATAAATGATTTAAACATTTAAATTGACATTTATTTATCTATTGGTTAATTAAATTGATGATTTTATGATGTACTGATTCATCCATCCATTTTCTGAACACCCTTGTCCCTCAGTGGGGTCGGGGGGGGTGCTGGTGCCTATCTCCAGCTAACGTTCTGGGTGAGAGGCAGGGTACACCCTGGACAGGTCGCCAGTCTGTCGCAGGGCAACACAGAGACACACAACCATGCGCACACACACACCTAGGGGCAATTTTAGACAGACCAATTAACCTAACAGTCATGTTTTTTGGACTGTGGGAGGAAACCGGAGTACCCGGAGAAAACCCACGCATGCACAGGGAGAACATGCAAACTCCATGCAGAAAGACCAGGGCCAGGAATTGAACCCAGAACCTTCTTGCTGCACGGCAACAGCTCTACCAACTGCGCCACTGTGCAGCCCGATGTACTGATTTATTCATTTAATTTTGACTCTTTTGGCCTTCCGTAAATTCTTCACTGAACCTGAAAGAGCAGAAAGAAGAAACAGCTGTTTCTGTGTGAGCTGGATCGCTCGTCAGGTGACAGAAGGACAGTAAAGCGTTGTTTTTCTCAGATGTGATGACTGCCATAAAATGTATTTAATGGACGAACGGCTGTAAATCAAAGGATCAGAGTTTATCTGCTCAACCCTGATGCTGTTATCATATCTTCACAGAACGCATCATTAAAAAAATCCCAACCAACAAATAAAAGCTTTGCTCTGACTTCCGGCCTGACACTGAAACAGTGAGAACAGATGATGAAGATAATTTTTTTTAAATTAATCTCAGAAAGGCTGAAGCAGCTTCACTGTCTTCATTGAGTCGTCCATAAAGGTAAATCATTCAGAGAGTTGGTTGTAAAAACACTATAAACCCTCAGAACCGATGATGACTGAAAAGCAAGTTTATTATGATCTTTGTGACACCTCATATACCAGCAGGAATACAGGAATGTTTTCAGCTGTTTCAGACATTTAATTCTTCATTTCATTTATGTTTTTATGTCATTTTTAAAGCAAATATTCCCTCAGTGAGACAGAAGAACAAACCAGCACTGTCAGAGAGGAGGCTGAAGCACAGCATGCCAGCATTTCTCCCTGGTAAAGTCTCATTAAAGCAGTGGTGGGCAAAGTGTGGGGCGGGGGCCACTTGTGGCAACTGAATATGTTAATCTGGCAATCACCTTCCTAAGCGATTTAGGTAAATTGTTCAGGATGGATAGATTATTTATGGATGATGGATGATTATAGAAGATTTGTATGTATGGATGGAGGTTTTATGGAAGATGGACGATGAACAACTAGATGGATGATACCCAAATGGATAGATGGATATCTAAATGTATGTATGAATGGATGGATGTGGCATAAAGCCACTGTCAGAGAGTTGGACTGACCAGATTTGGGCAGTGGGTACGTGGAGTTATAATACTCCTCAAAGAACTTCAGGATGGGTCCGGTGATGTTGAGGGCGTAGCTTCCTTGGCCAGCAGTGATGGCGGGCTTCCGGGCATAAATCCGGATCTGAAACGGAAACAAAAATCAAATTCTAACCCATAAATCCACAGATTTTAGACCTGATGTCAGATCCGAACCCAGTGAGTGTTAGTGTTACAGTGATTCACATAAAAGCTCCAAACAAATTCAATATGGTTAAAGAGACTGGAAGAGGTGAAGTACCTGAACCTTGTCAATGGTGTCCTGGATGAAGTCGTAGTCGCTGACGATGAAGGCCAGCAGATAGGTGGACATCTTCTCAGTGCGCTCAAAGACCGTCTGCTGCACCTCTTGACCATTTATGGTGACGGGTTTGGATTCTGTACAAAAACAAAAACCAAATCTACATTTTATTTATGATAATGTTTGAAGAGGATCCATCAACTTTGAAAAGCAAGGTTTCCAAATTTTAACTAGACCCAACAGACTTTCAATCATTTCCTATTCTTTTTGTTCTACAGTGTTCTGGATAGTATACCAGAGGTTCCTTGTTTAAGGTTGTCCAGCAGTCAGAGATATGAAACAGACCTTTTTCAGCGCCGTTGGACAGAGCCACAGTTTCCTTATCGTGGATCAGAGTGATGTCGAAATAAGCTTTCAGCGCCGGCTCGTCGAAGCAGGGGAACGACTTCCTGGCATCGGTCGCCTGCATCTGGGTGGTCGCAATGACCCTGGAGGGAACAGAGCAGCAGAGATCAGACATCCATCCATCCATCCATCCATCCATCCATCCATCCATCCATCCATCCATCCATCCATCCATCCATCCATCCATCCATCCATCCATCCAACCAAATAACTAAACCAGCCAACCAACCATATATCCAACTAACCAATCAACAATCCAACCAACCAACTAATCAGCCATACATCCAACCAACCAACCAACCAACCAACCAACCAACCAACCAACCAACCAACCAACCAACCAACCAACCAACCAAGCCATGCCTCCCTTCTTCCCTCCCTCCCTTGCAGTGAGCAACACTCAAATTCCCAACAAGAGGTTTTAAAGATGGCTGTTTATGGATCATGTTGCCGTGGCTACATCCATCCATTAGACCCTGTTACATAACAGAGGGGCAAAGTTCTCTGGGTTCCAGTGATAAAAAAAAGTCCATTAAGATGACAGAAACAAAACATCAAAGATAACCACCGTAAAACTAGAAGATTTGAAGATCCCTGATTCATAGTGAATCATTCGTTCTGTGAAAATTAAGCTAAAAATGTTCTCCTCTGAAGGATCAAAACAGCTTTCAGTTGAATCTTGAATAAGAATATTATAATTAATAATTAGAAAACAACATAGTTGTGCAGAACATTTAACAGCAGCATTTCAGCTCAGGGTGGAGGAGGACAACATTTTATTGAAACACAAACAGGGATTATTCTTACTTCTTGACTCCATCCTCTATGTACTCACTCCTGTAGAAACCTCCCAGATCGTCAGCCAGCTCTCCAGTGAACACGGTGTCGAGGCGATACTTTTGTCCTTTCACCAGTTTACCGTCCAGCTCCAGAACCAGGAACTGAGTCTCCTTCTGCAGCCAGGAGTTCTTGATGGATGGTGCGCTGCCACCGCCGGCGGCTGAGAGCTCCGCAAACTTCCCATTTGACTGCACCGTGTAGTTCAGTTTGTTAGAGTGGATAAGAATGAGATCCGTCTCCTCCACACACTCAAACTCCACAGATGAATTTCCTGAAACACAAGAAAACCATCAGAAATGTTTCAATTCAACTTCTGACTGAATGAAGATAAATTTAGCACCTCATCCAAACATCTTTCTGTTGCAGATATTTGCACATATGTTTCCCACTGTATGAGTTAAAATCAGAACTAAAACGTGCATCTGGACCCAATAATCAAACTAGTCCTGATCATTCAGTTTTCCAGAACTTAAGTGGAAAATTCAGGGAACTTTTTCCAATTGTTTTGACTGGACTAAATTGTTTTTAAACTGATCTCAGATTATCAGATGATCTTTTACCATTTCTGAGTTTAGTTAGAAAAATTCTGAAACTTTCAAAAAGTTTTAAGATGACTATATATATATATATATATATATATATATATATATATATACACAGATGTTACTCAATCTGTTTTGTTTGTTTTGTTTTGTTTTGTAATTTAATTGAAAATTAGTAGATCGCTGTGGATGTTGTACGTTTCTTCCACTTTTGACTCAAGATGCTTTTAGGTCTCTGAAACTTTCAGTCTACATCCATTTTAGTTGCTCCACACGATTTGGTTGGATTTTTAAAATTGATGCTGGGCTCAGTCCTTGTGGCTGAAGAAAGGCAGATTTAGACCTTAACTGTGATCTAGACTGAAGGTTTCCACCGTCCAGCTTTACCTGTGAAGATGTACAGCCCAGTCTTTGGATCTGGTGTCAGTCGGGGCCACAGAGTCACGCTGTAGTGGTGCGGCACCAGGGTTTTTGGCAGCCGATATTTGTCCCATGGTTCGTTGGAAGGGGAAGGTGTTGTAGGTGTTGTTGATGTTGTAGTGGGTTTAGAAGTGGTTCCTCCTCCCTGAGTTGGTGATGCCTCGTTGTTTTTGGATTTTTCCTGAGAGTAAACGACAGACAGAGCAATGATGGTGGACAGGGCAGCCACTCCTATTAAGATCCCTGCGACTGCAAGAGCTTTACTGATGAAGAAGCCTTTCGCCATGGTGTCAGTCTGCCTGCACTCAGACTCTGTAAGAAGTGATGCCTTTTGAACCTTTATTTGTAACCATTAAGCATCTGCCCCTCCCATTCACAGCAACAGGTGACATATTAACAAAGACCGGAACACCTACCTGAGCGGCGACTCCCTGAAACTTTAGAAACCCAAAATTTAATTTGAATTAATTCTCATTAATTGCCATTTAATTGAATTATAATAAGCTAAAGATAAGATCTTCTTTTCAGATTTTGCTCCCTCTTCTTGGACAGTTGCAGAAATATATATTTTAGGCTGTTTTTACTGATTTTGAGAAGGAATAATCTGTAAATGTTTCAACTAAGGATTTTTTAATTTATTTATTCATTAATGTTCTGTAATCTCTGTGTGCTGCTGCCAGCCTTGACCAGGATTCTCTTGCAAAGGAGATTTTTAACCTCAGTGGGTTTTCCTGGAGAAATAAAGGTTAAAAAAAAAATATTAATCAATGATCCAAATTTCCAGTGGCTGTTGATAAGTGGTTCCTGATTGCATCAAGACCCACTGATTACAGCACCAAATTTCAGAACCGCAGTAGAAAAATACACAGAAAGAACAGCTAGCTTGACAAAACAGTGAGAAATATCAGTTCAGGAGACAAAGACCAATAATCAAAACCAAGGTAAGCTAAGCTAAACAAAATGCAGCTAGGGTAAACACATCTAAAGCAAGCTAAGTAAAGTATATTACTCTAAACTTAAATTACAAAACCTATACTAAACTGGCTGATAAGGTAAGCTACACAAAATGTTACTAATTTAAATGAAGCTAAGTGCATCTAAAATAAATAAATAAGCTAAGCTAAAGTGAGGTAAGTTGTTCTAACTAAGCTCAATGAAATGCAAGTATGATATTCTAAACTAACATGAACTATGCCAAACTAAAAGGAAATTAACTCTAAGCTAAGCTAAATTACACAAAATGCAGCTAGAATGGGAAAACCTAAACAAGCTAAGCTAAACTAGCTTGTTTAGATAAGCAGAACTAGATTAAACTCAGCAACGAGTAATTAACATGAAATGGAAAATTTTATTCTAAACTAACAAAATATAGTTAAGATATGCAAAATGAAACTAGGCTAAACTCGTTTAAACTAAGCTAATGTGAAAGAAGTAGTACTAAACTTAGCTGATAGACTGAAACAAAGCTAATATAAGCAAAGCTAAGTTATACCCAGCTGAGATGACCAAAGCTAAAATGATGTAAGCAATACAAAATGTGTTAATTTACGGTAAACTTAACTAAACTACCAACAACATGTTACTGAGCTAATGAAAAGAAAACGTGGCCTGGAGGCGAACAGAATTTGTCTCTAGAAATTGTTTTTGATAAAAACTCATTCTGAGTTTTGTATTTTCATAAAACAATAAAAGTAACAAAAAGAGTTAGATAAACAGTAGAAGAAATCTACTTTTTATTTAGAGTTCACAGCATCAATATTTCAAAAGAAGTGAATGTGAAACAGAAGACGTGAAACACAGTTTTAAACTTCTCTATTCGTTAATGAGTACATTTCCACCACTTGGTGTAATCAGATTTTATCTCATGGGTTGGACCTTAACAGGTGGGCAATTTTCCATCTTCTTTTTATTTTATGAATATTATTTTATGGTTTTGCAGCAGTAAAGCAGAGTCACGATGAGGAGGCATAAAAAAGGTTATGAAACATCAGATTCAGCTCCAGTCCTTAAGCCTTTTACTTACTCAATTATTTATGTTCATGCATGTCACTTACAATCCAATTAAATTACTGTGTGATAATGAAACAGTAGGGTTCAGAATTTTCTTCTTCACAAATTTGACATAATCAAGCAATTTTTACCACTGAATGAATATAATGAAAACAAGAAAGCAGTTTTGAAATTATTTTATTTATTTAATAAGAGAAAATGTATACAAACCAAAAAGTAAACACCTTTCTTTGTTTTTGGCTTTGTGTTTTAATTTTAGTAACTAAATACACACCAGATTAGTTCCAGAGTTTTAGAATCAAGAAATTGTATGTTTGAATGTTTGAAATATTAATTAGGCAAAGGAATCCAAATTTACTCAACAAAGGGAGGGAAAGAAAGTCCACAAATATAAAATATCAATTTTATTTTATTTTCCTGTTTGGAAAGAAAAAACCTCAATGATAACTGGGTTTTTCATCCAGCTTGACCGTTGCAGTTTAATTCTGTTCTGTTTATCATTCTCAATGATACCAGTGAAAAGTCATGACATTTAGTCGTTTAGTAAAAAATATTTCATTTTATCTAAACATTAATTTAAGTTTGTAATTTATTCAGTTTAATTCTTGTTTTCAACAACATTTCAGGATCTTTATGCTTGAAGAGAACAAAGACAGAAAACACAAGAAATCAGGGGACCAAACAAAGAACCTTGAGGTTTGTTTTACTAAACCTTCGATGAGGCATAAGTCTCATCATGACTTGGATGATCAAGTCAGTGTCCATAATTCATTAGTTTTGACTTCGTGCTATTAACTTTGAGTTCTGCTGCTTGATTTTTCTTTACATAACAACATAGATCCATATCACTAGTAAGCATCAAGCTACCTTAAATAGGACAAACTTTGGGAATATCACCAACAAGCTAAAGCCGAACACACAAGCTTGAGGTACACCAAGCCTCATATTAGCGTTTAAGAAAATGATGATCTGTGCAAACATATTTTGATCCTTACATCCACTTTATGGTGACATCAACTTTAAAAAGATGTTGTAAACTATTTTCTTTTGCAAAGATATTGCTCCAAAATATCTGCTTTTAGAAGTTTGTGAAATATTTTGTGTTAATGTTTAAGTCTGATTTTTCCTGATTTTTTGTGACAGGAAAAATATAAAAAAATGAATAGCCTAGACTGAAAAACCTGGACGTGTCACAATGGACATCTGTTAAAATCAAAGATAATAATAAACATAATGTCCCCTAAACTTAACTACAACAAATAATATTTTATCACACTTCCCTGTATCTCTGGGATGATAAAAATACCTTTTCATCAACGTGCCACTCTCCTTGACATTCCTGATTGAATAATAACTAACTTTAGAGTTTGCTCTAAAGTCAGAGCAAACCCTAAATGTTCTCACGTGAAGTTTTTCTTATGTCACGAGAAAAACTCTCCTTTCAAAAAGGGAAAATTACGAGGTCATATAAAACAAAATAGGTTTGATTTCCATGTGTTTATTGGAAATTACGGTTAAATATTTTTCAGTTATGATGATGATAATGTCAGTGAGTGAGTCTGAATGCAGAGGTTTCACAAGCGACCGTTTATGTGATTATGTTATGGCCTTTTTATCTTGTTTTATCTCTCATGAAAGTTTTGACTCTTTCATGACTCATTATCAACCCAAGCCAAAGATGAAAGAGCCAAGATTGTGTATAGACATAAGTTCAGATTATTAGATAAATAAGTGTTTGTCATTTGAAGGAAAATAAAAAACAAAATTCAAATTTACAACATAAAAAGTGCCAGTTTTTGTCAGTTTTTTAAACTATTTTAGCTCCAAATTTTAAAAGTAAATATACCAAAATATGCTTCAGCTCCAAAACATAGCAGGAAGTAACAACCCAAACAAAATAACATTTTGTTTGTATTGTTAATGCTTGCAGGATATCAACTGCATTTTTTTTAACGGTACTTACAGTGTGTTCCCAGGCAAATAAGTATATCTGCAGAGTATTACAGATACTTTTTGGTATTTGCATTGTTTCAGGGTAATTACAGGATACCTTTGGTGTATTTTTAGGTGATCCACAATATTTGGTGAGTAATTCTTTCCAGTTGTAACAAGGTTTTAATTTAACAGCATTATAGATGTGAAGTTTGTCAGAATTTGTTTATTCATTCTTCAAATTAATTTTGTTTAGTCAAGAAGTTGTTTCTCCAGACTTTATTTGTGTATTAAGTTTTTCTTACATTGCTCCTGACAGTTGGTGGTTACCGTAGCAACCAGTAACTGACAGTTTGTCCCCCTTCTTCTGTTGCCGTCTGTATTAAGGTCAGTTCTTTGTTTTCTTTACAAGTACTATATTTTAGTATATATTTTAGACAAATTTAATCATAGGCAGTGTTTCATGAGTAATTTTTGCCATGTTTGGTATATGTTTTTAACTGTTATCATTATTAATGTGTATTTTACCCCTGTTTAATTTTACAACTGTTAACTGCTGTCAACTGCTAATTAGCGTTATTTATTGTATTTTATTTAAAGTATGGGGCAGAAGCTGCTGGACTGATGTAAACCACTGACTTGATTTCCTCTTTTGTTATAATAAATACAATGAACCTGAGTGTGTCTGTTGTGAAGTCAACTTCCTGGAACTGAGACAAACAGAAGGGTTACGCAGTCAATCAATCAATCAATAAATTTTATTTGTGTAGCACATTTCAGCAACAAGGCAGTTCAAAGTGCTTTACATCATAAAAACACAAAAAGTACAAAGTCATGAAGCACACAGTCAACAATTGAAATGACTTGCAGGATACCAATGGGGCGCATTCTTAAATAAGCCGTTACAATATCAAGTGTTCTTTAATTACTGAGGTGTAGGCTGAGAGTTGGTAAGTTTCATTTGTCTGTCTGTATTAGACCCTTAGTTTTCAATCACAAATCGTATGAAGACACTTACCGCCAGAAGTTTATGACTTCTGAGTTTCTGAGTGTTTTAAACGTCACACCATCCTGATAAACATACACAGTGCTCTTTACTCCAAGAGTAGTCAATAAAGATAAATAAGTGATGGTGAAAGAGATAAAAAGAGCATGAACCCAGAATAAATCCCCAAACTCACATCAGTTTCATTTATCAACTGTTTGAACACATTGATCTAATTTTGCAGAAACCACCACACCCATAATTATAGGCAGAAATTTATTACAGGGTGTACTTTCACCTCAAGCACACAGATGTCAGAAAAACTGCAAAATGTTACATCTTAAGGTCATTACACATCACATAAATCTGCCAAAGTATTTTTAGGTAAAAATTTACATATCCATTAATGTATTTATTTATTTTAATTTCTTTGTCTTATCCTTTAAACATCAAAAATACTATACTTCAATTTGATTTCTGCTTTATTTATTTCTCTGTAGTCTCTTCTCTTTATCCACTTCTCTCTGTAATTCCTAGACATTTACTTCTTCATGTCGTATTGTTTTCCACCAACTAAATATCGTTTTCTCGCAGGCCTCTGAGTTTATTGAATTTATTGGCTCTCTGATGAATATTAATAAAAAGATCAGGAGCGTTTTGACGAAAATTAATGAAAATGATCATAAAGAGCTGGAAAAATATGCTTTAACAGACAAATTCTTGCTAGAGGTGATTTTAGGTATCCATTAAAGATTATTTTAGGTTTTGTATAAAACACCAGAGGCCGAAACCTAAAACAGTGTTTTTATAGATAACCGTGTTAAAAATAAGTAAAGCTGTGAAATGTCCAACGCTCTCGAACGCAACACGCTGTTTTTCTTTTGTCGCCATAGCAACAGAACGCAGGGAAACGCAGGGAAACTCAACGGCCCAGAGTTTTATGGAAAAGTGAAATTTGATGACAGCATTTGTGTTTTTATCGGCACCACCAACACGCGGTTAGGCTGACATGCCACTGCACGTGACCGACTACACGTGGACCCAGACGGACTCCACGGTCCACATCAGCGTGCCTTTAAAGGGAGCGACGGCCGCTGGAGTGGACATCGTGTCAACGGAGGAGTATCTAAAGGTGAAGGGTCAGGGGGCTCATGCTACTGCCACAACTACAACAACAACTACAACAACAACAACTACTACTACTACTACTTGTAGTAGTAATAATAATTATAAATAATAATTATAATAGTAGTAATAATGGTTTATTGATAGATTTTTGGCTTGGTAATAACAGAGATTTAATATGAACAAATCGTAGAGACCAGAATGTGTAGGGAGAAGAGTAACCAAAAGAAAACTATAGCAGAATATGCTATTTATATATTAACAATAATTTTAATAACAATAAGTAAACATTTTGGTGTATATAAATAAACTTAATTTAATTTAGTTTATTGATATGCTACGGAGGATTTTTTTACTTTATTAACTATATTAGTATTAATTATACTTGAGCTACTTGAATATCTCAAGCATGTCATGATCCGTGTTTCTGTGTGTTTATTTTTGAGATTTTCTGTGTTTAGTCCCGTTTCCATGTGAGTCTCTGTCCTGTCCGCCCCGTTGATTGATCCCAGCTGTGTCTCGTTCCTGTGATTACCCTCCCAGTGTATTTAGTCTCACCTGTTGTCTGTGTTCCTCGTCGGATTCTTGTTGTATGTCAAGCCTTACCTGTTTCCTTGTGCCGTCAGTTGTTCCTCCGTGCTGTTCTCCGTTGTTCTGTGCTTGGACTATTATCATTATCATCATTCTTCATCTTACCTGGGTCTCCGGGTCCTCATCCTCACCACCTTAACCACACATTATGACAAAGCATGATACATTACTCACTGTGAGCAACTTCACTGAACGAAGAACAAGCTTGTTTTAACCAAAAATTCACCAGAAGCTGCAGTTTTTGTTAACATTTCAGAAGTTTTATGTTGAAAGAAATTGATGTGGAAAATTCTGCTTTTCCTGATTTTATATTTTTCTAATCATGTTACATTAATTATTTTCATTTTGGTCCTTTAAAACGCTAAAATTTCCACATAACTTTAAATATTTGGTCTGTCTCATTTTTAAATACATGATTGATGTTTACTTCTTAAACTTTAAAAGTTTTTAAACTTTTTGTGGCTCGTTCTCTATAAAACACCTTAGACCAGGTACAGAGGAAAATCCATAAATCCCAGTCTTCTCAAAACCTAATCATGGTTATTTCACAAGATACTTCAAGTTATACCTTGCTGTTCAGAAATTATACACCTGACTTAAATCATCTCTTAAATTTACAGAAAGTAAGAATACATATAGTAATTAGAGAAAAATGCATTTAGAAACGTGTTTAGAAATTGAAAACATATTTTACACAAATATTAAAGATTAATGGTGATGAGATGAAATGTTCTGCTGATGGAAATGTTTTTCAAATTTAATGAAATTGCGATTTTTTTTTTCTGGCTTTTTATTGAAATATTTGATCAGTTTGATAAATGAAAACATGGCAACATGTTTCCTGTTTTGTAGCTGTAAACACGGATTCATCCATCTGGCTTCTTGTCCTCATCCTCCTCAGGTCCATTTTCCTCCCTTCCTGTTTGAGGCCTTCCTGTTCGAACCCGTTGATGACGACCGAAGCTCGGCGAAAGTCGGAAACGGCGTCGCTGTTTTCACTTTACCAAAAAAGACTCACAAAGTCTGGGAACATCTGATGATAACCACAGGTCAGATTTTTACAGATTATTCCTAAACTGGAATAAAAGAATTGAATGTGTTTTATTCACCAGCAGAGGTGTTAATGCTGTGTAATAAATAAAGTTTATCGTGTGTTTTAGGTGATAAAGAAACAAAGAGGGAGATCAGAGAGAGAGCTTTACTGACACAGGAGCAGAAACTTTCTGCAGAGTTGAAACAAAAAGCTGAGAAACGGCAAGCGGAGAAGAAGTATGCTCTGGAGACGATGATGAAGGTAAAAACACATTTATGGCATCAAAACCATCAGGAATTGTGTTGGTTTACTGGAAACCTGCACTTAAAAAGAGAATGCAGCTCAAACTTAAAACAAGACTTAACTGGTCACAAGTAATTGAATTAAATTGATCAAACTTATTTTGTTTACATTTGTTTACCTTGACAAGTTAATAAACTTAAATAAACTTGGATAAACTTGATTTGATTTTCTGTGAAGAATTAATGAAGTTGGAGCTGCGTTCTCTTTTTTACAGTGCGATGTTTAGTGACTTAAACTGACTTTAAATCAGCTGGAGAGGGAGGAAAGGGACAGAATCCAGCAGATGAAGGACGCAGAGCGAGAGAAAACGACGGCGGAGCTGGCAGCGTGGCAGCTGAGGCAGAAACAGGAAGCCCAACAGAATCAGAACCATCAGATCCAACAGAACCCTGGCACAAAGCTACCTGGAAACAGACAAACAGATATCAGGAAGAACAACCAAGGTGAGACCCTTCCTGCTGATCAAACACCTCCTGATCCATAAAGTCAGTTTTAATGAAAATCTTCCTGCTGTAGTTCACAGCGACGCAGAGAAGAAGAAGAAGATCCGAGCCCAGCTGCCTCCTCCCAGAACCTGCGGGAACATTCCAGTTACATTCACCCCTCGAGTTTTCCCGACAGCGCTCCGAGAGTCACGGGTTCCCGAAGAGGAAGAGGTGAGTCTGTGATGCTCAACATTTCACTGGAAAACTGTTATGATCCAAACATTCCTGCTACATTTTCCACAGAATGTTGTTTGTTTCCCACTTTGTGATTTTCCCACTTGTTCTCCAAACAGTCCAGCAGTGAAATGTCTTTCACTGCAAAAACACAACATATCACCAAGTATTTTTGGTTTAGTTTCTAATGCAAATATCTTGTACACTTGAAATAAGACAGAACTAACTTACAAGTAACTTTTCAGCAAGATATAGAATCTTGTTTTAAGTCAATAATTTCTTAATATTAATTAAAAAAAAGCTTTCCTCAATCTCTCTCAGCTTTTATCAAAGTTTTTTCACACTGCTTTAACCTTTTGTGACCATCTGGACCACAAAAAGTCATAATGTTTTGCTTCTAAACAGTGGCTGAAGAAGCAGGCTGAGGCGAGGCGAGCGATGAGTGCAGAGCTGGAGGAGCTGGAGGATCTGACGGAGGAGGAGAGGAACCCCGACTGGCTGAAGCAGAAGGGAGAGTGAGTAGCCGCCTTACAAATGAACGCAAAACTTTGTCAGTTTTCCTCTAACGTTGAAAAAACACAATTTTACAATTGTTTTGTTTCTATTAAATAAGAAACGCAATTAAAATCACGTGAATAAGTTTGTTCACACGATAAATCATCAAAAAACATCATCCTCCTACCACTTCCTGTCGTCTTTCTCATCATTTCCAGCAGTAGTAACATCCGGTTGTTGATCACACGACTCGTGTGATGTGAAAAAAGTGTTTCCATTGCAGTTTTGCAAAATATGCTAATTTTGATACAACCAAAAAAAAAATCACCACATGCTGTTTTTTTCGACTTAAATGTCTGAACAAATTAAATATCTTAAATGTCTGAACAAACAAATCTCTGAACAAATTCATTTGTAATTTGCAATACACAGGTAGTGAAATCAGATCTACTAAACGAACTCTCCTCTTCAGCAAGTGTTTCTCAAACGGAGACTACGTGGGAGCGGTGAATGCGTACAGTCTGGGGATTCGCCTCAACAGGAAGCTGCCTGCTCTCTACTCAAACAGAGCGGCGTGTCACCTGAAGCTCAGGAATCTGCACAAAGCCGTCGAGGACTCCTCCAAGGTTGGTTGGTTGGTTGACGGGGTTTTTTAGACCTCTACGTAGGGCTGGACAATAAATCAATAACAGTGCATATCCCCATAGACATGAGATCAATATTAATAGCTAATACATGTGATTGAAAATTCAATACTTTACCTGAACTTTGATCCAGACCTGCACAGCATTCTGATTGATGTAGGCAAAGAAAAAACTTTCAGGAACAGCTAAGCTAGGTTGGTGGAATCAACTAACTCACTCACTCTTTGGTTACCTAGCAACTCACTCACTCTTTGGTTACCTAGCAACAACTTGTTGAGAACTTGTGCATCAGTTTAAGGTTTCCCCAACGTGGATCATAACTGCTTAAAAATAAAAAATAAAACAATGACATGGAGTGAAAACTGGATAAAACAGGAAATGTCACTTTGCCACTTTGACAGTAATTCCAATATTTAAAACAAGAAACAAATCAATAATTTTTGATATGAACCGTTTATACAGTATTGCGTTTCTCAGCCATATCGTTCAGTCCTAGGTTGATCTTTGCGCATGTTGATGTTAGAAGTATTTTTTTTTTTTGTATACTTGTCAAGCTTCAGATGCCAAATTTAACCCTGAATCCTGTCTGCAGGCGCTGGACCTGTTGACCCCGGCCGTTTCTGCCAACGCTGCAGCCAGAGTCCGAGCCAGCGTGCGCCGAGGATCCGCTTTCTGCCAGCTGGAGCTCTACGCTGAAGGTCTGCTGTTTCCGTCAGGGTTCAAACACCTTCACAGTGCCTTACACAAGTATTCACACCCCATTTTCTGTGCATTTTACCCACATTACACTGCAAAAACACAAAATATTACCAAGTATTTTTGTCTTGTTTCCAGTACTCTTGAAATAAGACAAAACTAACTTACAAGTAATATTTAACCAAGATATAAGAGCTTGTTTTAATATTTAATATGAAACTACTAGTTCCACTGGCAGATTGATCAATATTTTCATCAATTATGCACCACTTTGGGTTGGTCTATCATATGAAATCCAAATAAAAGGCACATTTTAAGCTATATCAATACATTTGAAGGCACTGTGAATATTATTTGAGGACAGAATGCTGTTTCTCTGTTTTTACTGGCAATGCAGGAAACAGGTGATCAGCTGATCAATCTGCTGTTTTCAGGACTACAAGACTATGAAGCAGCTCTGAAGATCGAGCCCCACAATGAGGAGCTGCAGAGGGACGCCCAGATTATCCGAGACATAATCCAAGGTTCTGCTGGGACACAAAATGGGACAAAGTGAGACACAAAGACACGAGTCAAACTCACCTGGCGCAGAGAGACCAGTGGTATATACGGATTAACTAATGCTTTAAAATACAACTGGAGCATCAAAAGTTTTGTTTTTAACTAAAATGATTTCATTTGATGGTTTTTAAAGATTTCAGTGACAGAATAAACTTTTTAATAATTATTTGCACCTTATTAAGGGATGTTTGATGTTTTGTCAGTTTATTTTATTTATACTCAGTCTGTAAATGTTGGTTGGGATAAAAATATTCCTTAAATCAACAAACTTTGTGTTCGTACCAGGAGTGTGTTCTTAGCTCAAGATTATGCAACCTTTAAATCAAAATAGTCATTTTTGCCCTCAGTTCAGCTAAATAAAAACTGGTTTAGAGCCACAAATGTTACCATTCAGAAAAATACTTGTAATTGTTGATGAATATCTTATGTAGGAATTTTATTGCCATATATGTTTTGTTTTTAAAAGAGGGAAAAACAAAACAAAATAGCAAAAGGTGGATGGATAAATCATAACATATTTTAAAGAAGCTTAAACTTCCTAATCTAACAAGGAGAAAAATTGATCTAAAAGAATTACAGGTAATTTTTAGTCTCATTCTGTTGTGGAAATGCAATAAAAAACAAAACAGAAAACTTCTAAATTCTTTATTTGTTCTTTGTTTTTTGACAAAGTTTAATAAGAGGAAGGTCCAGAGAGCCGCAGGTCGCAGATCCCTGGTTCAGCTCAATGACTCAGTCTGTTGTTTCTGGTCCTTGTGCGCCCTCATGTGGCGAACGTCACCATTAAAATAAAATATTTTTAATAAATATTTTAATCTTTATTAAAAATATTATGAAAAATTTAGCCCTTTATGGAAAGACAGTCCTAATAGAAAACTTGAGTTTTTAAGAAAATTGCTGCTTATCACTTATTGATTGATAAGATCAATCAGCTTTATATTAATTCATTAATGGATAACTTTCATCTAATTACACAAGACCAATGTGACCTCAGCTGTATACACCAATAAACACATAAAGGAGAGTTTTATTTATTTATTTGAACAAAATATGAAGAAATGCAAAACATTTAGCAACCTTAAGTTTGAAACTTTCGAATCTACCAATATTAAATCTAGAGCAGCACAGTGAAGTTTATTTAGCTGCCGATAAACAGCTCTGTACAGGAACATGGCGAGTAAATACAGATATATACACAGCAGATTCAGGCACTTTGGAGCTTCTGGCATCACTCCTCTTTATGAAACCGTGATTTCTTCACCGTCCGACTCCGACTGTTTGCTCAGATCTGATGGAGAGGAGGGGCTCTGGTGGTGAAGGTGATGATGATGATGGTGGTGGGGATGCGACTCCTGGCTGTCGGCTGCGGTTCGGGTCAGCCGCTTGCAGAAGGTGCTGCCCACGTCGGTCAGATCCGGGTGGGGGTTGGTTTTGGTGGGGAGGGTCTGCTGGCGGCAGCCGCCCGTCGAAAGCAACTCGCGCTCCTTGGAGTTCCTCCACTTCATCCTGCGGTTCTGAAACCAGATCTTCACCTGCGAAGAGCGCAAACAGGAAGGCAGATGGGTTAGGAAGGACGCCATCTTTAATTTCTACACATTATTTAATAAAAAGTGCTGCTAATCAAAAGTATTGATTAACGAGACTTTGGGTTGTTTGCTGACCGTCAATCTGGGGAAATATTTAAGGTGGACGCAACATTTCTTAGAAAGGGAAAAGGTTGGCAAATTCACTCCCAGGTCAGAGAGACAATGATCAGAAAAATGACAAAAAACCTACAAGGGTGGGTGGATGGATGAAAAGATGGATGGTTGAAACGATGGATGGTTGTTTGGAATAATGAATGGATGGATGGACGAATGGTTGGAAGAAAAGATAACTGGATGGATGGACAGATGGACAGACGGACGGATGAATGGTTGGATGGGTGGATCTGTTTATCCATCCATCCATGGATGGGTGGATGGTTGGATAAACAGATTGATGGATGGTTGGTTGGTTGGTTGGTTGGTTGGTTGGTTGGTTGGTTCAATGAATACATAAATGGATGGATGGATGGAGAGATGGATGGATGAATGGTTGGATGGATAAACAGATTGATGGACGTATGGTTGGTTGGTTGGTTGGTTGGATGGATATGTAAATGGATGGATAAACAGATTGATGGTTGGATGGTTGGATACATAAATGGATGGATGAACATGGATGGGTGGATGGATTTGTTCCCTTTCAGATATTTTCCTTTTGAGAATTTTTTGACTAGAATCACAACGTTTTAATCAGAAAACGGTGATAAATTTTCCTTTGTTGCTCCATAAAAAATGAATAACAAACTTTAACTGATTAATTTCAACATTTTAAACAATCCACTTATAATAGAACTGAAAAAGAAAACTTTTAAAATTGAAGAAATATTAGGTTTTACATCCGATAAGTATGTCAAAATCTACAAAAAATATATCTCCTGCATTACATAGATGATCCAGTAGAGGGCAGCAAACCTGCACTTCGCCCACACTGACTGCAGCAAATTATTAATCTCTTCTTGGACTGGTCCCAGTCATACCTGTGAGTCCTTCAGTCCCAGTTTACTGGCCAGTTTCTTCCTGTCTGGTTTACTGATGTACTTCTGTTTCTGGAAGGTTCTCTCCAGCGCCTTCCTCTGGAGGTCTGAGAACACGGCCCGCCGCAGCATGCCCCTCCTGGGCTTCCCCCGGGGGGCCAGAGGCCAAGAAAACGTTCCTGGGACTGGAACCACAGAAGAAGAGGAGGAGGATGCTGCAGGAACAGAGAAGAAGAACAAGATCCCTTATCAAAGGAATATGCACTCACCAATGAAATATGTTCTAATATATTATTTTCCCATTACATTTTCTAATACGTTGTAAATACATAAAATTATGTTATACAAGATGTTATATATTCATGTAATATATTGCAATATATGCTAATAACTGCCCCTTTGCATATATTGCAATATGTTCAATATGTTAAACATGAACAGATAACGTATGTATTTCTATATTCCAAAATATATGTAATTTTATATTTCTATATATCCACCATAATGTATTCAGATTTATAAAATGTGTTTATAATATATAAAAAGATATAGTGTTTGTTCGATGTGAAAAATTATATAAAAACATAAATATATACATATATAAAGATATGAAATCAATATATGGTAGAATATATTTAAAATATATGAAAAAAAAATTTCATTTTAGTACCCAATTGTACTCGAGTAAGAGTAGCACTACTTCGACATATTTTTATTCAAGTAAAAGTAAAAAGTAGCGAAGAGTGAAAAGGTATTTGTTGAAAAGTCTACTCATAGATAGATTTGATAACTGATCAAATGATTAAATAATTAAATATATAAACATTACATCATCAGAAAAACTAAAATGTAAAGTTAAGTAGAAATTTTGGTATTTTAAGGACCAACATGACAATAATTCATAAGTAACAAAAAATATAAAAATCAGGTAAAAATAAATAAAGTTTCCAAGTCAGTTTCTCTCAATAAAAACTTAAGAAACTTTAACAAAACCTGCAGGTGTGCATCTGATCCTGGTGAAGTTTTGGTTAAAACATGTTTGTTTCTCTTTTAGTGGGTAGAAAAGACATAAATTTTACTCATTTAAGAGTAAAAATACATAATAAATTGACTGAAGTAAAAGTAAAAATGACAGCGTTGTGAAAATACTCATAAAGTAAATGAAACTAGTTACTATCGACTGTCCCGTACGTGAGAAGCAGATTTAGCGTGAGGTCTTGTGAACTTTGTCGCGTGATTATCCTCTGCGTTTGTCGGCGTTGTGAGCCTCTTCTTGTCCCCGTAATGAGCACACAGGCTCCCCGATGCTCCTCATAATATCCCCGTTCTGCCTCAAATCTGACGCTTGAAGAGCCCAATTTGTCCGGCGCTGGAAACACAGCCGATGCTAATGAGACGGGCCCTCCAAAGAGCGGCTCACACAGCCTCTAATGAAGCATGAAGAGGGGGGAGTGCAGGTTGTATAGGCTGCAAATGCACAGAGAAAGCTGATTGTGTTGTAATGAATTGAGTGGAAAAGGCCGTCGACAGGCCGGTATATTACAGGCACATTAAAGGCAGCGCTGTCAGAGAGTCTTCGCTGCATGTGAGTATCATCACACATTAGCAGCAAATAAATCAGAGAAAACACCGGAAGAAACTTTCTGATGCCTTTAAATTATTCTTTTTAAATTGTTCCCTCTGCATCTGGAAACAGTTTTGATGGATTGGAAATTAATTGATTGAATCGACTCAAACTGATATAAATGGATGATAATTAGACCTGCCCCGCTTTATGTTAAAACAGAAGTGGCGTTAAAACAGGATATGCTAAAATGGAAGTTATGCTAGCACGTTTATATTAAAACGGAAGTGATGCTGAAACAGAAGATATGCTAAAATGAAAATTATGCTAAAGCAGAATTTATTCTAACGGAAGTGATGCTAAAACAGAAGATATGCTCAAATGGAAGTTATGCTAGCACGTTTATCGTGAATTTCATGTTATGCTAAGATGGCTTTTATATATTAAATTATGCTAATACAGAATTCATGCTAAAACATAAGTGATGTTAGAACATTGGACATGCTAAAATGGAATTTATACAAAAATAAATTATGCTAAAATAGAATTTAATCTAAAGTAGAAATGCTGCTAAAACAGCGGATATTTTCTAACAGAATTTATGCTAAAAAATAACTAATGCTAAAAGAGAGGCTGTGCTAAAATGGAAGTTATGCTAGCAAGTTTACGGCACATTCCATTTTAAGTTATTAGCTTTAATTTTGCATGTCATAAATCAAACTGAGTTGAATGAAAGTGAACTTTTACAGCCTTATGTATTCTAAATAAAACTCCAGGTAAAAGTGTAGCAGTTTGTGTTTTGTTGACTATCATTATTTTTTTATTCTTCAAGGCATTAAATCTTATGCTGTTGGAAAACTTGTTTATCCCCCTAAATGTTGCTACAGTTATAGGTAAAATGCATTTGTGGGTTGACTGTTTTGAATCTGAAATATTTGAAAGAAAATTCAGCCTGAGAAACTGAGATGCTTGTGTTCAAAATGCGGCCCAAGGCCATCTGTGGCCCTTGGAGTGATTTTATTAAACTTTTTGTTTTTAATCAAGTTTTTAACTTGATTACAGGTGTATTTCTTCAGACAGCAATAGCTCAGAGAGGATCGATCTTTAAAGGGAAACAACCAAATACACAATTCCTTACCTCTGACACCGAGACAGAAGTAGAAACGTTTAACTTGGAGCGCTAAAATGAGATTATGTACATATTTAGGCAGGAATTATTCAGATGAGAAATTGTAAATAATCTAAAAATATAAAGAATCAGAACTGATAGATTAAAAAGAAGCTGAATATAAATTTTAGACTTAATTCACTGGAATCCCAGAGCTGTTCTTGTGCTTGTATGTAAAAGTGTGTGTGTGTGTGTGTGTGTGTGTGTGTGTGTGTGTGTGTGTCTCTCTGCCTCCGATTGGTCACGGAGCCGGATGCTTTGTGGGCCGGCGGAGGGGGTTTGGTGGGAAAACCAGAGATCCTGAGCTGGGAAGATGCCCGCCTCACATGTAGAGGCATGACAAACGCCACTGATATGTTCAGAGCGGAACAAACTGGACTAATTTGTAGATCAGGAGAACTGGTGCTAATGTCAGCGGTCAGTGTTGTGGCTAAAGAGGCGTTCAGACCAGACAAGCTGATTCAGATCCATGGATTCCCAACAGGCAGATTAATGTTTCTCGTTGGGATGATGATCATATTTAGACTCGTGTTTATAAGTGTTTATTTCCTCATAATGATTGTTTTAATGCCTTAGACAGAAAATGGCCGCCATCGCTGAACAACCAATCAGAGCTTTGAGGACAGTTCAGGATGAAACCAAAACGGTTCAGAAAACTTTAGTTATTGGATGAAAGAGTGAAACACAAACAGACTGGGAGAACTGGGACAGAAGATCTGCCAGTGACTTTAAACTGGTTCTGGACTGGTTTCAAAAGGAGTGAATGATTCATCCATCCATCTGTTTGTTCCATCCATCCATCCATCCATCCATCCATCCATCCATCCATCCATCCATCCATCCATCCATCCATCCATCCATCCATCCATCAGCTGGTGAAAATCTTGTGTATTTTGACCTGAGATAAAGGGCTGAGAACCTCTGCTAATGAATGAATGAATGAAAACTTTTTTATTCTTCATCTTCCAGCTCTAAAGTTTTAATTCACCTTGAATGTTCTTATAATCAAAAGATGAAGCTAAAAAATAATTAAAAAAAGAAAATTAAAGTTTTCTTCTAAATCTGCGACTCAAATGTTTTTACTCCTGTTGGCAAAAATAACATTTCATTCAGGATGTTCCATAAATGTATTAATGTTTCCACAGCAACTGACTAAAATAAACAAACGTTTGCTTAAAAAAGAGACATTAACTGAAGACATTTTGTTGTTTCCATAGAGAGCAGGATTCACTGTGAAATTCATCACAAACCTCTTTAGTCTGTCTGAGTTTTCACTTTAAAATCTGTGCAAAGCTTCAAATTTTCTTAATATACTGTAACAAATTTACTTTACAGCTGAAAATTAAATCATCATTTGAGCTTCCAGATGCTCCAAAAACTTTAAATAAACTTCAGGAAAACTGCAGATCTGAAAAAACTCTGGCTGCAGCTTTTATTTTACTGTAGCTTATTAATTTGATTTTAATATAAATTCAATTGGTGATGAAGTTTCACATCATAAAAGTGTCTTTTTACAGGATGAGGCCTTCAGGCACACATGGGTTACAAAATATATTCAGATAAAATAAGATTGATCACAAATAACTCAGGCATCATAACCGTAACCAAAGTGGTTCAACTTGAAAACTATTCTTTGAAGTTTTACTTTACAAATGTACCAGAAGTTTTTATTTACACCTTATGAATGTGGAGCTATTCTTGATTTATTTTGCTTCGTGTTTTCAGGGAGAAATTACCTGAAATAAACAACATGCATTAAAAGTAAATGTAACATTTTAAAGTGTTTCTAACTTATTTTTCATTCATTTATTTTGTGTTTTGCACTAATCTGTGCACTAACATAGGTGAATACAATAAGTAAATAAAAAACATTACTGGTTAAATCTGTAATATTCAGTGAATTACTTTGCAGAAATAATTCATTTCTTTCAAAGTTTAATCCAATAGTTAAATTTTTTTCACAATTAAAACAAGAAGCCTTAAATATTTTGTGTCGTCAAGCAAAATGTCAGAGGTGAGCAGATTATCCAAAACTACACTAAAGTAAGAGTAGCAATACTTCAACATGCATTTATCCCAGTAAAAGTAAAACAAGTAACTAAATAAGTGACTCAAGTAAGAGGGAAAAAAAGTGTATTTTGGTATTTTAAGGACCAAAATGACATTAATTCATATGAGTAACAAGAAATAAGAAAATCAAACAAAATAAAATGTTTCTAAATCAGTTGTTTTTTTTTTCCAATATAAAACTTATGAAACTTTAACAAAAACTGCAGATATGTGTCTGTGTCTGGTGGATTTTTGGTTAAAACGTGTTTATTTTTCTTTTAGTGGGTAGAAAATCCAGAAATTTTACTCAAGTAAGAGAAGAAAAACAAAGTAAAGAGCAAAACATAGTGAAAAATACTCCTAAAAATATGTTTTTAAAAAAGTTACTCAGGTAAATGTAACTAGTTACTACCCAACTCTGTAAAAACTGTGATAAGTCAAATAAAAATAGTTTTATTTGTCTGTTTACCAGAATCTTGAGGTTTTTGAGGAAGAAACTCATAAGGAATAATTAAACTCAGATTCAGTGTAGAAATGTGTGAACAGATTAGAGAGGATTAAATACGATCCTCAGATCTAAACCCTGAATAAACTCTACGTAAATTTCAGCCGACCAGATGTCAGCGGCCTACCTGAGAAGTATGAGGCTCTGATGAGAGGATGAAGGTTTCCGTCAAAGAACGGCAGTGACTTCGTCTGAAGACTCTGAACTGCATCAGAGGAGGAAGAGGAGGAAGAGGAGTCCCACTCAGTCACATGAAAATGATTAAAATCATCCAATCAGCATCTGGATCCATTTTCTACTCACTGTTTGATTCAGTTTGGCATTTTGAAGAACAGATTTTGATATAAATGTATATAAACTCATAAAATATGCATTTTAAATATGAAATATGTGCCAAACATAGGAAAAACAATAAACACATCTAATTATTGCATATTTTAGACATTTTAAAGAAGATTTTCCTCTTAATTTGTTGCAAAAATGGGATATTATTTAATTAATAATAAGCAGTGATAGTTATCACTGAAATGATTTTAAAAAAACATATATTGTTTGCAAGCCACTGAGTTCATTTGAAATGTTAATGCTTTTTTATATAAAAAGATTTGAAATCGCTTTATAGATTTTATTAAATATTTGTTTGTTTCATCACAACAGGTCTTCAATCTCAACGAGACAGTCTAAACAAGATAAACTTTCTTGATTCCAAAAGGAAATAAATTTGCTCTTTTAAGTGATTTAAATTAATATTTAGTTATTTTAATTATTGTAATATATATGCACACGTATATAAATTTTGATTAATTTTCATTCTTTTTATTTAAAAAAAATTAAAAACACATTTCAATTTTAAAAGCAGTTACGTTTACTTAAATTTTTTAAAAATAAGTAACGAAATTATTTTTTTCAAACAAGTAATATGTCAGAGGAAAAAAATCTAATAATTAAGTTACTAATAATTAAATGTCATTAGTAATTTTATTACAGACTAATATTATTAGTTTGTGTTAATTATTAGTTGAAACAGCATCAGGAACTCACCGCTCCGTGTGGACGGGGCCAGGATGGTACTGACGCCGAACTTCAGGTATCCCGAGTCCGAGCAGCCCGTGTGCGGTGACCCGGTTCGGTTCGGTGGTTCCGGCCGAGCAGAAGTTCCCAGCCCCGGGCCGAGTTGGATAAGCTCCCCGGGGCTCCCGGAGGAGAAGGCCCGGTGGATGTAGCCGACAGGCTGGCTCAGCCGCAGCAGATCCTCCACCAGGAAGCCGGAGGGCAGAGAGCGGCCGAGGGGCGAGGAGAGAGCCGCGGGAGGACGCAGCAAGCCCGGGTAGAGAGGCGGCGGCAGCGCGCTGCACGGGAACATCATGGTGCTCCAAACTGGGGCAAATAAAAAAAACGCTCCTCTGGTCCCTGAAGCTGCTGTAACTGGTTTTATACTGGAGTTACTCCCACACACCAGTACGCGTCAGAAGGTCCACCCTCACCTCCCATTAAGAGCTGAAAGTTGGAAACCAGTTCAGAGCGCTGAGGTGAATGACAGGACTGGATAAGGGAACCGGTTCACCAGTTGGTTTATTACAGGTTTTAGGGGAAATGCAGATAAAGAAAACCGGAATAAATCTTCTGAAAAAAAAAAAAAAAAACACTCAGTAATTTTGATATTAATCTCAGAAAATTTCAAGAAAAAACAAAGAAAGGTCTGAGTTTGAAAAGTCGAAAATTTGTTATAAAATAATAAAAATCTTTGAGTCTCAGAAGTAAAAAATGTTAAGTTTTTGAAACTACAGAAGTTAATTCCAAAAGTAAAAAGAAATATGACTTTTAAAACTCAGAAATTTTTGTTTTCTTCTACAAGATTTCTGGATTTTTCTCAATTTCTGGATTAACAAAGTGTCCAGATTCACCTACGTGATTAAGTCTCTGTGGACGACAGTCATCCATCCATCCATCCATCCATCCATCCATCCATCCATCCATCCGTTGATCCATCCATCCATCCATCCATCCATCCGTTGATCCATCCATCCATCCATCCATCCATCCATCCATCCGTTGATCCATCCATCCATCCATCCATCCATCCATCCATCCGTTGGTCCATCCATCCATCCATCCATCCATCCGTTGGTCCATCCATCCGTTGGTCCATCCATCCGTTGGTCCATCCATCCATCCATCCATCCATCCATCCATCCATCCATCCATCCATCCATCCATCCATCCATCCATCCATCCATCCGTTGATCCATCCATCCATCCATCCATCCATCCATCCATCCATCCATCCGTTGATCCATCCATCCATCCATCCATCCATCCGTTGATCCATCCATCCATTGATCCATCCATCCATCCATCCATCCA
>NW_015114568.1:83558-86078 GCF_001443285.1 Poecilia latipinna
CATCCGTTGGTCCATCCATCCATCCATCCATCTGTTGGTCCATCCATCCATCCATCCATCCATCCATCCATCCATCCATCCATCCATCCATCCATCCATTGGCTCAAATTCTTTTTTTTCCCAGTGCTTTAGAAATCAATGCTTCATTTTCCAGCTTTGTTTTGTTTCCTTTTAGCTGTTACTAGTGAAACATAAATATTCACCATGGCTGAAATCTTCAAACAAATTAAAAAGTTTTGGGATGAAACTGAAGAAAATCTAGAAGCTGTCTTTGCTGATTCTCTAGTAGAAATTTTTGTGTTTATCAATCTGTGTGAATCCGTGCAGCATTTTAATCCCATGAACGCCTCGTTTTAAGGCATAACGACAAAACGATCTGCTGCTCCACAAAAAGGAAATTAAATCTGCTCCGCTCAGACATTTGACACCTTAACCAAAAAAAAAAGAAAGTGTTGCATTCAGAGCATTTTATTCGTTCAGAAAATCCCTCCATTGTGCTGAAGTGGAGCAGATGGTTGATGAGCATCAGCAGAACTAATTTGTCCTCCTGGTCCGACGGACTCTCCGACCTGCTGCTCCGATTCTTAACCAGAACAGCAGCTGTTGGTGAATTTAACACCAGTTAAGACTCATTTTAAGGCCATTAGCCCGGCAAAGTCTTACAACACCGACCCGCCTCCATTATTAGTGGCTGCGCCCATTACACATGCAAACAAGCTGTCTGCGGCCATAACTAGTTAATTCTCCTGTTAACTCTCTGAAGTCTGAACAAATAGACGCATTTATGTCACAAAGGAGCAGAAAAATCCTCCAACATGATGGGAGAAATTTATTCCTGATTATTTTCTTTGTTATATTTGGGGATTAGCTGAAGCTTTGTTGACAGTTTTTTCAGCATTTAGTGTCTTTTACCCTTGAAGTTTGCATCAAAAACTTCAATAAATGTTTACATTCCTGCTGTTATTTGCAAAGTGTTTCCATTTCTTTTGAGCACCACTCCATTAGTGTTTTACTTTTTATCGTCTTTAATATTCACACAGTTCTTGGCGCACAGAAATGAACACTTTCATGCATGAATCATGATGCTTTATGGCAGGATTTTTTTCCAAAGTGTTTTTGATTTTCTTAAGACAATAAGAAAGGATTGTTTTAGGTAATCAGTTGTAATTTTCTCCAAATACTAAGCTGTTATTTGGAAAATGCATCAGTAGTTTTAGTCTGTAGGGGTTACCTGTCAGTCCTCTACAGTAGAAGGAGGGACTGGATATTCCTGGTTTTCCATCTGTCGGCCATATTGGATTTAACAAACATTTTCTTGCACTTGCAGTGAATGTCCAGTAGTTGGCAGTGTATTGTTTGATGCGCACTAGTGTCCACTTGAGTGGTCTGTGTGTATTTATAACATAAAAATCCACAAGAAAGACAAGAAAGTGGATTTTAGATATTTGTCCACTGTAGTGATTATTTTGGTGAAAGTGTAGCAGGAACTCTTCGTTTGCAGTTTTTCACCTTCCAGTGTCAAAACTCTCGTCACTTTGCATTATTGTGGGTAAAATGTACATGCATGAAAATCTGCTTTTAAAAGAACATTTATTAGTTGTTTTTCTGCTTGAATAAAACATTTAAACTTTCTCAAAACCGAAAGTCTTATGTCTTTTTGAGGTTTTTTAAAACATTATAGTCAAAGATTAGCAACAAAACTGATTTGTGAGGCAAAAAGTGCTCCATACATTTCCACCACTTGGTCTGCTCCTGGAAATAAGCAAAACTAAACAAACTAAAAAAAATAAACCAAAGTCTCTTCATATTTCAGCTTCTGCATCTGTTTTCTTCTGTTATCGCCGTTCTTGTAGTAAAAATCTTATGGTAAGCAATTTCTGCAAAGACTTTGTCATTAACTACTCTTGTGATTCAGGAGTGTTGGACAAGGAAAACATCCAAAAGCTGCAGAAAATGTATTTAAATTTCAGTGCTTCTTTTCAAAAGGAGATGCTAACATTGTGAGATGCATGATTTTCCATGACACGTCCTTTAAATAACTGAACATATTTTCGTCTGTGTAATGGTGAGTAATGATGAGGATCTCTGAGGGTCTGAAAGTCGGTGGAACAGAGCGGATTAGTGCGGCCTTTCATCGCTGCGACGCAGCGACGAGCATTAAAGTCATATTAACTTTCTATTAAACATCGGCTCATTCTGTGCAGGCAGAAGGAAAGCAGCTTATGCTGAATGTGTGTAGGTGTGTGTGTGTGTGTGTGTGTGTGTGTGTGTGTGTGTGTGTGTACACTCGCTTTCCTGTCCCGTGTAAGTTGTTCTCTGCCATTTCCCCCCGCCGTCTGGAGGTCGATGGACTTTATGGGTCTTAATGCAGACGACTGATAAATCGATTTGATCGATAAATTTTTGGTTTTTGAAGTCCATTTTTGGAAAATCATGATTTGTTTCACCAATATGCTCCGATCTATACATCCTACCATCCATCCATCCATCCATCCATCCATCCATCCATCCATCCATCCA
>NW_015114568.1:90003-104536 GCF_001443285.1 Poecilia latipinna
GTAAATATTCACCTTAAATGTCAGTTTAACCATTTACAAACTTGGAGTTTTAATATCTTTATGTGCTACATTTTTTTGAATGATTCTACTGAGTGTAAATTGAAAGTTGCCGTGTTTTCACTCCGGCCTCCAGAATGAACTCCTCAGGATGAAATGCTCTGTCGGCAGCCTGCCGCCCCATGAATTTACATCAAGCAGAGCCAGAGTGTGAGAACGTCCTCAGCGTTTTGAATCCATACAATAAAAGTAAAACTTGACCGAAGCGATTAGCCCGTGTCGCTGACAAATATGAGAAATGGCTCGCCTCGGTGTCCCATCGCAGCCTCGGGACTCCGGTGACACAGAGCACGCTCGCTGAATGCTCATTAGCTGGAGATTGGTCATGGGAGCTCAGAGCGGCACATCGCTGTGCTAACAGTCTCTCCCTTTATGCGCTCCTCCATTATTCCATTCACGGCCCATTCTGCGCTAATCTTATTGGAGGCTCATGACGTTCTGCGGCCTGCAGCAGGAGGCTTAAAGCACCTGGCAGGTTGGTTAGAGGGAAGCTTGTAAATGCCTGTGGTTAAAATGGGTCCGAGCACAAGCCAAGCCCAGAACCAGGGGAACCGGGAGAAACCAAGAGGAACCGAGAGAGCTGGGGGGATGTGGTTGTCAGGACCGGTTTAGATCTCTGGGCTGTCAGAGGAGAGGGGAAGCAAAGACGGACCGGGTCGTTTCACAGACCTGGTCAGAACCAACAGGAAGCAGGAACAGGAACCAGAGGTCAAAGGTTAGAGGTTAGCTTGGCAACATCTTTGTGACAGAGCGTCTGACTGGTTCTGGAAAAATGCAGCCATCCAACCAATTAACCAACCAACCAACCTTCAATCCATCCATCCATCCGTCCGTCCGTCCATGTCATCTCAGTAAATATTCACTTTGACTAATTAGTTTCTAAACTCGGTTTTAGAGATTTTCAAAGTTGGAGTTTTCAGATCTTTATGTGCTAAAATGTTTGAGTTGTGTTTGGCCATTAAATTCATTATTTCAGACAGAACTATTTCTGACGCCTGCAGCTTCATTAGGAAACCAAACATGACTCAAAAAGAAATCTTTAAAAAAAAAAAAAACACCTGTCAGGTAAATATCTCCACAGCCGTAATCAGGACCAATTTAACTGGATTTTGATAACATTTCTGGCCTCTTCCTCTTTATTTAACTAGTTTTAAAGTGTCGACTCTGCAACAGTCTTTATCAATGTTTTGGTTTTTTGAACTCTTCCTGTTTAAAAGAATGCTTCCTGTTGCAGAGTTGCCTGCATATTATTATATTAAAAGTTGTTCATTTGTGGCCCTTTGGGGATTTCAGAGCGGACTGTGTTTTACTCTGGGGAGGGGGGTTAAAGCACCTTGTCCAAAGGCCCGTATTAAGCCGGGCTGATGGGCTGAGTGTAGGATGGGAGGCAGACTCAGATCTCACTGAGGTTAGGAGCCCAAGGTTAGTGTGAGGCGTGGAGATGAATGCAGCTCGTCTCATTTCTGAATGCAAGGACGCCAGCGCAGCGCTGCGTGGCCAGCAGGTATTGAGGCGGGCCACGCCACATAATTGGATTGAACGCTGGCCATGGTATTTATGTCACTTCTCGTCTTGTCAATCCCATAACAGGCATGGCAGCGGCGTGGGGATCTCCCATGGTGACGGGACTTTGCCCTATTCAGACAGAAAGGAGAGAAAAGAACCAAGCCTCATTTAATTCACGTTTAATTCTCACTCAAATCGTTTTAAGGCTGCTGTTATTTGCATAACAGGGAAAAAGGGACTCTGCCTTTTCAGGGCGCCTGTGTGTGAGAGAAGGAACAGGAACAGTGTTGTAATTGAAAGTGTTTGGTAGGCTTATATATGCATACGCTGAGGGACAAGCGTTCTCACACGGATCAGCGGACTGAGGGATTCTGGAGCCGTTTTTCCACACGTTTAGATCACTTCTGTGATGGCATTTCCACACAGCGTGACGCAGCAGTTAGACAAAGAACAAATAAGAACCAGCTCCCACTCAGAAAGTCTTTCACAGCCCCAAAATCCTGCAGCTGAAATAAACTTTCAGCCCCTCTAAAAATTTATATTAAAACAGCAAAAAAAAAAAAAAAATCAAAATAGGTGCAAAACTTTTAATGTGAGATGATAATCTTCAGAGAAACATCGAGCCAGAGACACCAACCGGACGGAGATTAGGACGGGAGGCGTCTGGGGTTCAAATCCCCAACGGAGGAGGAACAAAAGCCTAAAACAAAATATGTAACCTTAGAATCAGGCACCTCTCTGTCCACCTGCGAGGCCCAAATGAGACAGAACCAAGAGATGCTCTACCCTCAACATTAAAGCTCAAAGTCTGCGTTCACAACAAACCTGCAAGATTTTAAGCACTTTAAATTATTCTCTTGTCAAATTAATTTAATTTCAGGTGACTAAACATAAACAAAAACTCATCAAATTCTGCAACTATATTGGTAGTGAGTGAAATCTAGCTGTCTTACTATAACGTATAAATGTGAAATAAATCAGTCAAGTTCATTTGCGTAACACATTTCAGCAACAAGGCAGTTCAAAGTGCTTTATATCATAAAAACAGAACTCATGAAAAATAGATAACTCTCTCCAAGACAGGAAAAAAGTCTCTTAAAGGAAGGTAAGCCGTAAAACTAACAGTAGTAGTATGTAGTAGTAGTTACAATAGCTTTTAAGGCAATCAAACACATTTTTTTGTATAAGCAAGGATTATTAGGGGCGGAACTTTTGTATTCACGCGTTTCTGGTACATCCGTAAATCTGACGCACGATTACAAAATCCGCTTCTCTTCTACTTCAAATAAATTTCTGCTTCACAAATCGATCTGATTTGACGCTGGAAAAAACTTTTGTTGTGTTCAAGTTGTGCTAAAAGGAGGTAGCCTATCAGCGAAGCTATTCAAGCCTAAATTAGCATCTCAATGCTAAACATGTCGCACCAGCACAGACGTCCCCACCGCAAACAGCAGCGTCGACAGCCCACATTTATAAAGATCCACAAATAACCAGAGGTTCCTGAGTGGACAAAACTTTACACAGATCTGATGGTTGAAGAACCTAAATAAACAGATTAAACACAGTAAATATATTTTTATTCAATGCTTTAGCAGCACAGAGGTTTTGAATTGAAAATTTTGCTTACCATGACTAAATTGCGATTAATTAATCGCATGCCCTGCAATTAACTCAAAAATGATAGCAAATAATAAAGATGTTGTAAAATGTTCTTCCTGGGGGAGTGGTGAGCCAGTTTACACATTTAATTCAAGACGAGGGAAAAATCTAAAAGCTCCAGTTCCATCGGCAGATAAATTCACTCATAACAAGATATTTTTCAAGTAACTTTTCAGCAAGACAGGAGCTTGTTTTAAGTAAATAACAGCTTATTATTGATGAAAAAGTGTGAGTTGCACTGGCAGATTATTTCACTTATAACAAGACATTTTTCCCAGGTTGGAAGTGGAATAATCTGCCAGAACTTTTTCATCAATATTAAGGAATTATTGACTTAAAACAAGCTGAAAACGTTACTTATAAGTTAGATTTGTCTTTTTTCAAGTGTACCAAGACATTAGCACTAAAAACCAGACCAAAAATAAAAACTATTATTTATCAGGATAAAGATGAATCTATCCACAAAGCAAAGAGTGATCCAGGTTTTCTTCTAGGGCTGCAACTACCAGTTTTTTCAGTAATTGATTATTCTATTGATAATTCTGATGAATAAATGGATTAAAAAACAGACACATTCTGTAATTGTTTCATTTAACTACTTTAGCCTTTTTATACAATATTAGAAATACACAAGAAAATGCAAATAATTAAGTTCATCTTTGAAATAATAAAATAATAATTCTGTAGCCTAAGATGCAATAACAGCATTCCTTTATTGAACGTTTGATCATTCGTAGCAAAAGATGCAGATAAATAAATACTTGTAACATCAACATGTGAAAAGCTCAGCCATTCTGCTTGACTTCAAGTCACTGTAGCTTTTGGATTAACTGATTAATAAGTGGACTATAAAAGGCGAGAATTTGAATCATGTTTAGCTAAAACTTCTGGGTCGAACATATTTACAGACAATGTTTTTCTTTTATCTTAAATGCATAATGTATTTATTTTTCGTGCAGTTTTTGCATAATTTCTGCTCTGAGAGTGTGCTTTCAGAAATGTCATATTTTAGAATCTGCATGTTAACGATTATTTGTTTACTAAATTAGCTGACAACTATTTCATTAATCAATTAATCACGATTAATTGTTTCAACCCCATTTTCTTCATCAAACAGTCTGATATGGCAACTTGACATTTACAGAGAAAGTTGTTCGGTCTGGCCTTGAGGAGGTTCCTGCACTGCAAAAACACAAAATCTAACCAAGAATTTTTGGGGTCTAGTTTCCATGTAAATATCTGAAGAGTGACTTTTCACTTTACTATTTAAAGTAACTATTTAAAACAAGACCAAACTAAAACGTAACCTTTCGTCACAATAAATGAGCTTGTTTTAAGTATATGATTCATTAATATTGATGAAAAAGTTCACTGGCAGACTATATTATTGGAAAGTGATCTGCCAGTGAAATGAGCACTTTTTCATCAATATTAAGGAATTATTGACTTAAATCAAGCCCCTATATTTTTGACAAAAGGTTACTTTTTAGTTTTGTCTAATTTTAAGTGTAATAAGATATTTGCAGTAGAAACCTGACCCAAAATACTTGGTAAGATTTTGAGTTTTTGCAGTGTGCAGAGCAGATCTGTAAGCTGAAAAAACTAACTGATGAATTGATGTGCCTCCACTTGATACATTTGTTAATTTGATACTTTAAAAAAGTCTTAAGATGGTATTTTGTCTGTCTGAAATGCAAGGACTTGGAAGGAGACAGACTATCTAATCTAAGTATTGAAAATTATCGCTTCTCTTATTTTGCTTCTCTTTAAACCTGAACCGACCTCCTGCCCTCTCCCCCTTGCCTCTCTCACTCTGGATTAAACCCAAGCTGCAACCTTTGATTTTAACTTCATCTCTGCCTCTTGATCTCGCCGTCTGCACGAGCACGGAGAGCGCGAGGCGGATAAAGTGACTAGTCAGCTTCCTGCTGCTTCCCTCTCCTTGTTCTTTGTTGGCTTTCGGCCCTTTAGCCCGGCTCTTTGCTCCCGATGTGCGCACACACCAATGCGCACATGCACATGTTATGATATGCACGGCCTTGCACATGTAGCTGCGTGTGTGGGGTTTGATCTGGGTTCCTGCTGTACTCTATTGTGTCTGGGCAGGAAACAGCTAATCCAGTCAGATCCAACCCAGCCAGGGATCTGGTGCTCATATAGTCTGACAGGCAGGAGCTCCGCTGTGGGAAACAGAAATCTATCCGTCACATCGCCGGCATCTGCTTCTGTCACCGTTCTCAGGAGGATGAAGAAACGAGAACGAGGGAAATTCAACTGTCTGAGAGCCGTTTGACTCCCGTGATCCGTTGCAGAGCAGACCGATTCACGTGGACGGGACATAAACTCAACTAAATCTGGTGTAAAAATGTCTGTCTTTAATGTTGGGGCAAATACCCAGTTAGGTAAACTTTTACGTAACATTTCTCATTTTATTCAATCCTCACAGATCAGGCATCTGTACTTTATATGGCTATTTTCTATATTTTAAAGGGGATCTAATATAATAAATTCACATTTTGCACGTTTTTATTCTTCCATTTTAGTTTTTACTGCATCTAAAATCTGCTGAAGCGCTTTAAAAAAACTCACCCAACTGTTTTTTGGCAATAAGTTAATGGTTTTTGGTGTCTGGAAAATGAGCCGTTTTAGAAACTTCTGTAACATTCGACGGACACTGTGCCGTTACCTAGCAACCCCTGTGGAACTCTGTCCGTTACCTATCAACCCCAGCTGAGTTCCAGCACCTTTGGTCAGCTGGTTTCACTGCTGTATAATGACTGCTGGAAAAGACAGGTGTTCGGTTTTTGACTTATCTTCCAGGAACCATGGCATGTAAAAGAATCGTCTTTTTCTGCCCTCCAGCGTTCTGCCCACGCGTGAAATTCCCAGATGTAAACAATAACATGTCAGGGTCCTCCTGACATCATGTTTGAAAGTCCCAAACATAAAGTCGACATGGAGTCCCACTGTGACAGTTTCCAACACTGACAGCTGAGGGCAGAACTTTACAGACGATATTCAAATCTCTCCAATGACTCATTTAAATGTCCATTCATAGAAAACTGAACGCTTTTCATATTACAAGGAGGCCGACAGTCTTTGGAGAAAATCAGCACTGACGCTACAAACTTCATTATCGCTGAAGAAAGAGTCAAAAGGACTTTTTCATTTCCTGTTTTCAGATGTTTGAGCCCCCAGCGAGCGTGCATGGACACAACAGATTACGGTCATGGTGCCCACTAGGAGGGACATTCATGCTACTTCCTACTTCAGCTTTACTTGATCATTTCAGATGGACTAAAGTCAGCAGCTCGCACACAGCCTTCAGAATAAAGGAGCAGCCAGGAGGATTTCCCCATTTTTTCCATATCAGGGTTCCTTTGAAAGCTTCGACTGTGAGCTGAATGGGAGGTTCCACTGAATCCATTCACCTCAATGATCTGCTCACAATCAACCATATCTGTCATACATGGCTGGGCCGGAGAGACCGGACGGGAGGGCCGAGGGCGGAAGAAAGGCCTCAGTTTGTTGGTGAAGACATGAAAGAGAGAATAAAACAGAAACAGGAAGACGGAGCGGGCGGCCAGGTGTTAAAAATGGGTCAAAGCCACAAAACTTTAATGGGTTTTCATCAGTCACGTACTCATTTACTCAATTACATTTACTTGAGTAACTTTTTTGAGCAAAAAAACAAAATTTCACCAAATACAGACACACACCTGCAGCTTTTGTTAAAGTTTCATAAGTTTTATATTGAAATAAACTATTTTTTAGCCTGATTTTGCTATTTTTCTGTTACTTAGATGAATTTTCATCCCCAAAATACCCAAATTTCCACTTAACTTTATATTTTGGTCCATCTGATTATATAATTTTTAAATATTAAATGATAATTTGATCTGTTTCTCAGTTCTTTAGTAGACTTTTTACCAAATACCTTTTTACTTTTACTTGAGTAAAACTTGTTGAAGTGCTAATCTTACTTGATTATAATTCTTTGGTACTCTCTGGTTTTTATTGGGATTTGATGTGAGTAGATCAAAAATGAGACACAAAAAGACAAAACATCAGGAAAGAGTGGCACAAATCGACACTAACCCGGAACATGTTGCTGAAATTGGCTAGACAAATAAATTTGAACTTAAGCATCTTTCACTGAAAGACTGACTTGAATCACCATAAATTATCTTTTTTTGTTTTTGCACATTCTCCCTTGCAGAATACCTTCATCTCAGTCAGATTAGATGAAGTTCAACTGTGAACAGCAATTTTCAAATTCTAATACAGATTAGATTAGATCTGGATTTAGGTCTGGATTTAACTGCAATGTAAAACCTTATTAAGTTTTTTTTTTCACTTAAAATTATGTATATTAAAAGAGAACTTGTTTGGAACAGTTCCTCCTTTTTATTTGATTCTCTGCTCAAACTCTGACAAAAAAACATATTAAGCAGTGATCTCTGGGCTCATTTATTTAACATTTTAATGTGCATTACTGATTTTTTATTTATTTATGATATTTTATTTATTTACCAATATTTAACACTTTGGATGGAGTAGTTGTCAGCACATAAGCACATATTTTCTATTCCATTCATTATTTAGTTCCTAAACATGTTTCATTCATTTTTAAATCAATTACAGAGTTTAAAGTGTTTGTCACTGATACAATTCCTTCCCTTCAAAATAAAGTGTAATATTTGACCTAAATATACAAGGAAATGTGTCTTTTTAAAGACTTTCCTCAAAGGCTGCACTTATTTTACTTTATCTGATTCCTTTGTATTTTTAATGGAAGGAGGTCCACACTGTCGCGGTGTGAACACACACACACACACACACACACACACACACACACACAGCTGTTGCATTAGAAAGCCAGCAGCGAGTGGTGGGACACAGGACGGTCTTTAGTTCTGCCTTTTCAGCACCAGACAGTAATGGTTTCGATTTACCACGGGCTTTACCAGCATGGCCACACGCTCATGGTGAGTGATCCTTTACTTAAGGGGTGATTTCATGGGGGTCCGTCCGGAGAAAGAGGGGAAGCTAATGTGGAAATCCCTGCCTCCCTCCCAGGTCCAGGTGCTTCTTCGCTCCACCGCTCATCAAAGTCCAACCTCAGGGTTTTTATTTCTGACCTTCCACCTGTTTGTTGTTATTACACCGATTCCAGAAACGTCTCTCCACTGACAGATGAACAGAAGCAAATAAATCTGATTCTGCAGATTCTTCAGGTTTCATTCCAACATTTTCCTGTTGAGATGCTGTAGATTAGCAGCCAGCTAATAACTCTTCAGAATAAAGTTTTTCAATCATCTACTGCTGCCAGATGATGGGTCATTATCAAAGGTGACCCATTATGCCTCATTGAACAGATTAGGATATTTATTAAAATTTTTTGCACAAAATCATTCTTCATAATCAGATTTTAGTCTGTTTGGTTCTGCCTATCTTTGAGCTGTTTTAGAGCGTCTTGTCAAGCTGCTTCTGGCCACGCCCTCAAACTCAACATTTACACTTGTATGTGAAAATGGCTGCAAACAGACGCACAATGATACAATCACATATCTTTGAAAAGCAGAAGTGGAGCCTCCTGCGCAACCAACAAGAGTGCAGCAAGTGGTTTCTGGATGGTAAGTCAACAACAAAACACTTGTCTTTTCTAGCAGCCATTGTAGAGCACATACAGCAGTACAACCAGCTGACCAAACATACTGGAGCTCTGTTTGGGTTGCCAGGAAACGATGGAACTCTGCTGGGGTTGCTAGGTAACGGGGAAGTGCCTGCTGATTCTTGACATTACATTGCGGAGGGTTTTTAAACTGCTCATTTTCCAGACACCAAAAAACCTTTTACTTACTGCCAAAAAACAGTTTGATGGTGTTTTTTTCAAGCACTTGGGAGTGTGAAAAGTCTTTGGAGGGTCTTGATGAGATCTTCAAGAGTGCATCAACACCGTGGACTTTAAAATTTTGAAGGATGCAGAACATTTCAGTAGCCAGGCGGAGATGTTTTATCATTTCTGCTGCAGTAGGTCAGCTGAGAAGGAGGTAAATCCATGATTTGGGTCCAGTGGTTCCAGATGCAAATAAAAAGTCTAGTTTCTGTTACAACACAAATATAATGAACAAATTACAAATAACTAATAAAAAACTAAATAAATGATCAGATATTGTCATAAACTAAACACTGAATTCCCTCAAAATTATTGGGACCTCATGTATTAATAATGAGACTCAATAACGAATATATTACAGTATACATTTATAATAAAATGTATACTTCACATGTATTATGTGTCTTAATGACTTTTAAAGCAAAGCTTTAAGATTATGTTTGGCTTTTGCAGTAATTATTTTAGTTGCAGGTTTAGTTTTGTTCAAATTCAAGTTTGTGTTTCTCAGATATCTGGATGGATGCGAACACGAGCATGATTGACAGCGCTAAGACCCTCCCGCTGGCTCTGATTGGTTGTTTCAGAAATGAAGCAGTGCATTTCTGCGGACAGTATCAGACACAGAGAAGCTTGATTTTTTTTCCCCACAGATTATCTCATGTTAAACACAGTGATAGTTCAACAAATTTGTTTTACAAAATATTCGTTTATAAATGTTACAAGCTGCAACTTTAATTAGTGCTATTTAAATAAATGAAAATGAACTAAACATTAATCGGACTCAACATTTTCATTGTCACGTATTTCAGGTTCGTCTTTAGAGCAAAATGCACAAAATGTTTTATGGGCCTGGAATAAACTCTCTTTTTGGTGGTTTAACCATCACACAGGAATAGAAGACCAATGCACCTCGATGTGTGTGTGTGTGTGTGTGTGTGTGTGTCGGCCTCCCTGCATCTCTAATCCTTGTAATAGAGTGAAGACCATGAAAAACCCTCCATCCTGCAGCACTCGGCCATATGTCCGATGGAGCTGCTTTCTCCTCAGATTATCACTCACATAATTTATTTAAGCGCCGTTTCTCCCTCCATTCACGTCCTTTTTGTGTTCTTGTAATTGCTGCTTTTCTCATGAAAACAACAGAAAACGAGGGAAAGCAATCCTACGTGACCAGCAGCGTCTTTAACATCCTTATCTCCATTTTGCCCGGAGAGCCTGAGCTCAGCGATGTCAAGTGAGTTTTGTTAAACGTTTAACGACATCTTAAAAGTTTCATTAGCCACATTGAGCTGTTATTCAAGAATGGCCATCTGTTGGTGTTCTTTCTGCAGAGTTTTTCCCCTCAGGAGCCTAAAACTGGAATCAGAGGCAACATGTAGCACAGAAGTGCTGGGAAAACGTCTTTTACTTAGAGTTTCATGTTTAGACTGATCATGTAACGTTTTATTCAAAGTATGAACTGTTTGGTAAACGTAAAATAAAAATGTCACAACAGGTGTGATGCATCTCATCTCTTCAGTTTATCGGCAGTAATACATTTTGTTTTATTCAGGAGTAATAAAAAAAGTTAAAGAAAATATAATAAGATTATGTTAAGCTCAGATTTTCATTTATAAATATTACAAATTAAAACGGCACAAATGAAAATTTCTGCTGCACAAACGAAGCGCAACTGATTGACTCCAATTTTTGTTGTGGACTGGCTGGTTGACCTTCGATGACCCTTTATTAATATCTTTAAAATGATAGAGGCACAAATATAAAATGTTTCCACCCCACAGAGCAGCCCTGCCCCACTCAGCTCCTTCAGACTAGCCAGCAGCAATTAGCAAACACCTGGGGAACTGCACATCAGCTGAGCTCATTATAGGAGCTACTTCTCAGTGAAATGCTGATAAAATGCTGTTGAAGGGTTAACAGAGGAGCCAGGTTGTGATGTCTTCATGAAGGCGGAGCTTCAGAGAGAGCAGGAGCTTCTTAAAGAAACAGAGGCCCAAATTCAAGGTGTTGAGTTATGAAGTCAAATTTCTTTTAAGTCATATACATTTTTATAACAACAGAAGGTAGCAGTTACTCGCTTGTGCTATAAAATGGCACTTTATGCTTTCAAAATGCATAATACAGCCCCTCTAACGGCAGTATTTATTTAGCGTTTTTAGCTAAAAAGTATTGTGCTAAGATTAGGTGGTTTTATGGCTGAATCAAAGTTTGTGTATTTTGCAAAACTGCAATGGAAACATCACACGAGTCACGTGATCAACACCCGGATGTTACTACTGGCAGAAAAGACGAAGAACATGACAGGAAGGGGTATGAAGTTCATGTTTTTCATTACTTCTAATGTGAACAAACTTATTCATGTGTGACTTTAAATGCGTCTATTTAAACAACACAATTGCAAAATTGTGTTTTTCAATTACAAATATGCACAAATCTCTGATAACGTTAATAAAAAACATTTTCACAACTGTGGTGTTCCCATTAAATAAGACATTTTATTAAAATCACACTTCAATGAGCTTGTTCACACTATAAGTCATTAAAAACCAGTGACGAAGGATGTAAACAGTTAGATGAGATTATATTCATAATTCAGCCGCTAATTCAGGCACTAAGGCTAATTATCTATCAGCCAATCAGGGAAGAAGCCAACTAATACTTTGAATAAAAAGTCACATGATCAATCTGAACAAGCGTCTTATTGAGGCTTATGCAGCATTTTGGAAAAATTGTAGTTGGCCATTTTATAGAAAAGCAATGGATTCAACATGTTGGAATTATACACAACTACACATTGCACCCCCAAAAAATCAAAACCCATTCCACTACCACTTCCTGTTTTCTTTGTCGTTTTCACCAGTAGTAACATCCAGCTGTTGATCATGCGACTCCTATGATACGGAAAATTGTTTCCATATGGCTGAAAAAACATTTTTTAATCTTAGAACATTAGTTTTTTTTTGCTGTGTTTCCATTAAGCGAATATATAATATCTTCATAATTTCAATTTGTGCCATTCTGTGGTAAATTGAACATAAACTTCAGATGGTGAAGCCGCTTCTTTCAAAGCTGAATGAAGGCGGAGGATTCAAACCCACATCTCCATCTCTGTTTTCTGCTCTCGCCTCTGGTTTGATGAAGGTTTGATGAAGGTTTTTTGTAGAAAGCGTTGTTAGCCGCGCTAAGCCGCCCTGAGCCGGCTGATTATTCCCCTGAAGAGCCGCCGTGCTTTGAAGCTCCACATTCATCCGCCTCTTTCTCCTCCATCGGCGTCTGCGTCCCGCTCGCAGCTCAAACCCGATGATGTAAAGAGGCAGAGGAGGAGGGGATTTAAATTACAGCGCCGTCTTTCTTCCTCGTTGTATTTAATGGGTGTTATTGTGGGAGACCCGGAGCACAGAGGAGCTGCGGAGGCCGATCCCTCTGAGAGGCCGATTCTTGAGTTTTTAATTAAAGCGAACAGAAGGATCTGAACGAGCCTCTCGTCTCCGAGTCGCAGCGCAGAGCTGGAAAACAGAGAGGCTGTTTACAGATAAATCCATTAACAGTTCTCATTAATCAATTAACTCATTCACGGAGAATAAAAAGGATAATTAACTCCTGGTTAAAGGGCTGTGGCTGAGAGCGGTCGGCCTTTTCAAACTGTTGCAGGAACTTAATGTGCTCCTTCTTTAGAAAATTAGATTGGCTTCACAGGAAAATGGTTCTAAAAAACAGGTTTTATTTTACATTGTGTCTGTGCAGGACTGTTAGGAAGAAAATAACTGATATAGATTAAAAAGATTTAACAAAAAAAGACAGAAAACCTATGACAAAGTAAAATAAAGTGGTGATTTAAGAGAGTAAAAGCAACAAAAAAAAGATGCTGAAACTGTATTTCCTTTTTATGCACCATTTTCTCAGTATTATATTAAGTGTATCAATAAGAGTATATGTAAAATAAGAATTTATATTGTAATTTGTTTGATTGGCTCTAATATTGACAAAAAAAAAGGTAAACGATGATATGAACCAGTTCAGATTGGATTTGTTTTCATTTTTGCCTCATAAGGCAGAAAACAAGAGGAAACGTCATTAATGAATACAGAGAATAACATTCAGCAGCTGGACAATAGAAATTAAATATTACAGCCAAAGTGTTAAATAAAATGACAGCTAATCACTGCTGTTGGGTTTGTTTGTTTTTTGGTTGCATTAAAATGTTTTATTCATGTTTTTCTTTTGTTTATTGTTATTTAGGTATTAATTTCTAAAAGAACGAAGCAAAAATATTTTTCCATTTCATTTATTGTTGTTTTCCGTTCCTCATTTTATGGTTTCAATTTTCAACAATATTTTATCTTTTTTTATTTTCTAACCGTTTTTAAATTATCTTTAATCTAATTATCTGTTTTATAGTATTTTTCACATTATTTTTTATTTCTCTTCTAAAATATATTTTTCTAAATATTGTCTCTTGATTTTATTTGATCTGCATGACTCGGTTTTATATTGTGCTTTTTGGGTAATTCTTGTCAAATATTGAGGTTTTCTGTCTTTTTTTTTTTACTTATTTTTGTTTTCAAATGTTACTTTTAATGTGTTTTACGTGATAAAATTGTGCTTTTTTGCATTTCTGTTGCTGTTTATTTGCGAAAAGTGCTCGAGGTTTTATTTTTTCTTTTTAGCAACATGTTTATCTGCATTTTATGAAACATTTATATATTCTTAAGCTTTTTGTTTTTTTGTTTTTTTTTACTTATTTTGTAAATGCATTTTGTAAATGCATTTAGATTTCTCAGTTTTTTTTTATTTAAAATTTTTCTAGTTTAGTTTTTTTTCTTGATCTAAGAATGGTCTCTCTACAGATACTTTGAGGTTTTTTCTCCTTTTGTTTCAAGCTGTAAAGTTTCTGCTTGAATTTGCAGATATTTCTGCTCTCGTCCCACGTCTAGTGGGAGTTTGTTGCCGTTGGGTTTGAGTATCCAGCCTCTTTGAGGCCCGATTTGAGCCGCTATAAAAGAAGCAGTGAGGCGAAGTGGAGGGCAACGAGCGATCGGCTGCTTCTTCTACCTGAGAGCAAACACACATCGCAGCAAAGCGCCGTCAAGTGCAGCTGAGAGGGGCTGCAGAGGGGCAGCAACAATGGACCCCCTGGGCTGCAGTGTGACCCCTGGGAGTCTATCATTCTAAAAAGGGTTAGTCTATCATTCACACACTCTGAACAGATTCACAAGGCCAGGACAGGCAGTTCTTTATCACAGAGGGGAGGAGGAGGAGTCGGGAGGTGGAAGTACGTTTCCACAGAGAATTAAAGCTAAATCAGCTTCAGAGTGGGGAGCAGGGAACAGGGAACGGGGAACAGGGAACGGGGAGCAGGGAACAGGGAGCAGGGAACAGGGAGCAGGGAACAGGGAGCAGGGAACAGGGAGC
>NW_015114568.1:109009-123393 GCF_001443285.1 Poecilia latipinna
GGGAGCAGGGAGCAGGGAGCAGGGAGCAGGTATGCAGGGAGCAGGGAACAGGGAGCGGGGAACAAAATTAGTTTTGTCACAACTTCTCAACACTCACACTGGAGACAGAAACCACGAGCTGCAGGACGAGGGACCAGGACCGAGAGTCAAAATGTCCTGAAAGAGACAAAACAAAATCCAACCGATTTAACCACACTGCAAAAACAATTTCTATAGGCTGGCAGTTTCTAGTGCAAATATCTTAGTACACTTGAAACAAAAAAACTAATTTACAGGTAACATTTCAGCACAATAAAAGATCTTGTTTTAATTAAATAATTCATTATTATTGATTTTAAAAAGTCTTGTTCTGCTGGCAGATTATTTCACTTAAAACAAAACATTTATAAGTGAAATAATCTAAACTTTTCATCAATATTAAGGAATTACTTACTTAAAACAAGCCTCTATATCTCACTGAAACATTACCTGTAAGTTAGTTTTGTCTGATTTCCAGTGCACTATGATATTTAGACTAAAAGTACTTGGTAAGACTTTGTATTTTTGCAGCGATGGTTAAATCAGTTGCATTTTGTTGCCTTCATTTTGTTTTGACTCTTTTAGGACGATCAGGACGTTTTGGTCCCTCGTCCTGCAGCTCGTGGTTTCTGTCTCCAGTGTGAGTGTTGAGATGCCACACAGAGCTGTGACGAAAGGAGCAAAATACAGACATTTCACACACACACTGACACACACTCACACAGCAGTTTTTCAGCTCATTAGGCAGACGGTGGCGTGGATAATCAGGTTTTATATGGATGCTGCGAGGTCATTATGATCTAATTACCTTTAGTGGGTATTCAGCTGGGCAGAGAGGGAGGAGGAGGAGGAAGGAAGGAGGAAGGACGGTGCACATCTCAGAGAAAAGAGAAAAAACAATGTCAGCTGAGGCATCTCTGACGCATCTAAAGCAGAAAGTTTTGTTTTCAACGATTGGTTAGAAATGTGGCACTTTGATGAGAATCAAAATTGGTTTATGTTTTTTTATCTAAACTCAGAAAAATCTGAAAACTGAAGTACTTCCTGGTACTTTATTAAAGCTTTTCTCTGATCCTCCTGATTGTATTCAGGTTCAGGTTCATTTTTATTTTCATTTGTTCAACTAATAAGTTGATAAAAAAAAAAAAAAATACAAAACTCTGACAGAAACCTGAAACTGATGCAGAAACTTATAGTGAAAGGAAAAAAAAACTCCTTGGTTGGTAAAATCAAGACAACTTGCTCCATTACACACTGAAGTAAGGTTCCTTTAAGATTCCTGCACTGTAAAAAAACATCTGCTGACTCAACTTGGCTCTAGTTTTATTGTTGCTGCTCTGTTATGATAAAGCAACTTTACTGCACAAAGTGAAGTTCAGGTTAAATATAAAAATGAATTTATGGAGCACATTTCCACCCTGAAAAAAAGAATAAAAGCCCAACAGGAAGATCTAATTAAGAGTTTTGAGAAAAAAGTCACTGATTTTCTACGTAGTCTGTTAGTCATGATTTGAATCTCAACGTCATGATTATGAGATACTTACTTATCCCATATTTGTGACAAAATCTCCTATTTATGACTTTGAAAGTTGAAACTGTCTTGTATCTCAAAATGACGACTTAATATTGTCATTATAACTGAATCTCATAATTATGAGTATGAAATTACAGCTCACAATTATAACTGAAAGTAGAAATTATAACTTTATATCTCAAAATTATGACTTTATATGTCATAAACTCATAATTGTAAGTTTTAAAGTCAAAATTATGACTTTGAATGTGGAAATTATAATTTTGCATTTCAGAATTATGACTGAATCTCATAACTCAGAATTTGAAAGTCAAAATTATGACTTTATATCTAATAATTATGACTTTAAAATGCATATTTATGCCTTCCTTTAGGGCTTTTATGATTCTTTCATGATCTTCACATGAACTCCAGGCTCACAGGGAGGAAAAGTTAAATCACATTTCTGTTTTCAGACAATCGGAGCCCCAGTGTGACGCAGAGAGCTGGTTAAATTCCACGCTGCATACATGGGGGTCCAAACCTTTTGTCGCAGCGTGTTAAACGGGTTAAAGAGTGCTGTCCTGGAGCCACCAGTGTGTGTCCTGGTCAGCGTGCGCGCATAAAGGAGTCCATATGGCACTGGTCAGTCGGCCGCAGCTCCCAGCCAGGAGGGCCGGCCGGCTGCCAATCAAACAGAGACGGAGAATAAATAATGAGCCGGAGGCGACCACACACTCAAAGATGGTACAATATGCATAAGCAACATAAAGCAAACGGATTAAAAGTCCCATCAGCTCTAACCAGTCTGTTAAAAAAGATATATTGTGCAAAATTCATATTTTTCATGTTTTTGTTCGTCTGTTTGGGTCTCAACTCAAAAACAGCCAAACCAGTTGGAAAAAAAAACACCCAGGGGTTTTATTTGGCAATAAGTTCATGTTTTTTGTTTCTAAACCTTTGGAATGCAATGTCACAAGTCAGCAGGCACTGCCTGTTGCCTAGCAACCCAAGTGAAGCCCAGCCCGTTGCCTAGCAACCCAGGTTTAGCTAGTAGAGTTTTCATGTTTCTGTACTTTACTTGAGTATTTATTTTTCTGATGACTTTTTACCATCACTCCCTACATTTTAAAGAGGATCTGTTAAGCAAAATTCACTTTTTGCAGATTTTTAATTTCATTTGGAGGTCTACTGCTTCTAAAAGCAGCCCAAGCACGCTAAATAAATAAATAAAATTTGATGGTTTTTTGCATTTTGGTGTCTGGAAAATGAGCTGTTTCAAAAACTATCAAATGTAATGTACATTTAACCAGCATCCATAACTATTGGACATTTCATTTTGATTTAGATTTTTTTTTTTGCCTTTCTTAATATTGAACTGTTCCCCAACTTTTAAACTTCTTCTTTTGTTGTATATTTTCCTCTAAGTCTAATAATAATATTTTGCTTTCTTATGTGATTATTTAGATATTTTTTTCTGACTTATTTTTATTTTCAATGTCTTTACTTAAGTTTTATCATCCTGAACTTATGTTATCTTTTTAATTTGCTTATTATTTTTGTTGATTTCCCAGCTGATTTAACTGTAACACTTTTGCCATTTGGTCTGATTTTCTGTCTCTGCTGATCCAAAATTTGTAGACAAACACACAGAAATCATTTCACCCCATTCAGTTCTGCCAACAACAAACGCATGAATCTGATCCCAAAATGGGATTCCGTTCAGAATAAACGGTAACCATCGTGTGTGTGCTTCCAAACCTTTGCATTAATCTTTTATAACAGCACTTGAAGCTCATGTCTCCTCGCTGGAATTCTGTTTATCTTCTCAAACGTTCAGCAGCTCAAACAATGCGGCTCCTCTGCAAACCAAAGGCCTCCTAATGACTCCATTCTCTTCGCTGATTTTCATCCGTTTGGATCCTTTGGGGAGCGTTTGGCACATTTGATCAGGAGATTAGGGGGGGGGAAACCTGAAAATGGTGGAAGAGGCGCAAGAAAAGCGGCTTTTGGAGGTTTCCTGACAGGGCAGGGTGTGTGGTCGAGGTCTTCAAGTGCTACTTCACCGCTGCTCTGAGTCGTTTGGCAGGATTGGAGATCCAGATGAAGCTTCTTTTGAGTCCAGAGTTCAGCATTATGTCACGTTAAAGGAATTCGGACAGAATCTGGACGGGCTCAGCTGCCACTAACCCGCTGACCTCAGTCAGAGCTCCGAACCCGCCTGGAGGCTAGTTAGCATTAGCACTAGCTTAAATTTAGCTAACGGGCTGTTTAGCGGTGTGTTTCCAAGTAATCATAATAATTTATTCATAATCAATCAGCATCAGACAGAATCAGAACAAATCTTCCTCTAAGTGGATTTCAGCTTAGTTTGGTTGGAAACAACCCGACGGCTTTCAAACCAGAGGAACAGGCCAACTTCGCCCTTTTACCATAATTGCAGTAGCTGAGGAATTGCGCAAACTGAAATTATGGAAAATAAATTCGCTTAATGGAAGGACAATTTTTGAAAAAAAAAAATAAAAAAATAATAATAATAATAATAATAATAATAAATTCGATAAAAAAGTTGTTGCAATGGGATGATGTGGTTTTTCAGCCGTGTTGTAATAGATGTGTTTAGCCAAAATGTAATGGAAACACTTTTTTCGCGTCACACATGTCTGTGATCAACAGCCGCATAGGACTAAGAGTACTACTGGCGAAAACCACGAAGAAGACAACAGAAAGTAGTCTTCGTGGCTTGTGTGAACAGAGTCGATTAAAGCTGCCACATTAAACTCAGGATATCCGAGTTAATAAGTTGAGAAATAACAAAATCAGAACTTTGAAGTTTGAGAGTTTTCTTGTCTGGTGTATGATCAGAAACAGATTTTTCTGAAAAGAAATTTTTGCCAGCCTGTAAAACTGGAATGAGAAACTAATGAGGAATGAGGTTGCTTGTTTAGAGTGAAAAACATTTACAACTGGCAAAAATGAAAAAAGGAATAAAGAATTTAATTATGATATAAAAAATATACATATCACAACTTCTACATACGAAGATAAAACTGAAACCAAAATGTTAGAAAACAAATTAAAAACGGTCAGTGATAAATGTCTCCAATGGTTGGCTGTGACGTTTGGTGACATCTAGTGGTGACATTGCAAACTGCAACCAACCTGAATCTCAGTTTTACACCTTTTCTCCTGAATGAGCAGCTGGAATGACTCAAGCAAATGAATCTTGATGCCAACGTAAACTATCCAGGCATCTAGTGCTGCAACCAATGATCATTTTACCAATCGATTAGGAAAAAATATTGGCGTATTGTACAAATTTTTCATCCATCCATCCATCCATTTTCTGAACACCCTTGTCCCTCAGTGGGGTCGGGAGGGGTGCTGGTGCCTATCTCCAGCTAACGTTCCGGGCGAGAGGCGGGGTACATCCTGGACAGGTCGCCAGTCTGTCGCAGACAAATTTTTCATTCAACCTCAAAATATGATACAATTTTGTGAACATTAAAAGTTTCAAATACACAATTTTTTTTTAAACTGCCACTTCAGGAGACCCGAGTAAAAAACATTTACAGACAAAATGTGTTTTTATATTTTAGATGCATGATTTTAAGACCGGTTGCATGAACAGCCTGATAAAATAAAATAAAAAATACTTTGGTTTATATTTTGCAGCAGTTTCTAAAACTGGGTTTTAAATGTTTTAGTCTGAGCTTTTAAGTTTTTCAACAGAATAAAAACACCATAAATTGTTGTTAAAAAAAGATTTTTATTGATGTTTTCAACAATGGATTATACAATGACAGCAACAAAGAGATGACTGCAGTTCTGACGTCTGAATTAAATACAAAAACCGGGTTATCTGATCCCGTCGCCGAACAGGTGAGAGACGGGCTCACCTGACAGGTGATGCAGGGAAAACTGCAGTTTTATTAAAACAAATTATTTACACCAACATAAAAACAGCCACAGACATGCCATGCTCTTCAAGCCACAACGACGGAGGAGAGCCGGGCGGGTCGGAACCGGAACCAGCGCCAGCTGCTGAACAGATGAGCTTATGAGGACTAGAAGTATCTACAGCCTGATGCGACCTAAACCCACCTGCAGAGGGCGCTGTGAGGAGGAGGTTAGATATTTACAGCCGGATGACGGGTTAGAGACAGGTCAGCGTTATAATACAGACGGCCTGAAGCAGCTGCAGGGTTTCTGGATGTGTTGCTTTAATGTTTTCATCACACAGGCACAGTGGGCGGAGTCAGGCTGCGTGTGAGGATGAGGAGGCCGCGGCCTTCCTCCTGTCCGTGCATTGGGAGCGGGGAGACGGGGGAGAGGGAGCGGTCGAAACGCCTCACTGCCGCTTGCTCTTGATCCGCTCCAGACGCTTCTTCAGGTCGTCCAGGTTGGCGGTGGCGGGCGAGGCGGCGCGGGCGCGGGTCGGCGATCCGGAGCGCGCGTTGTGCTCCTGCTGGTACAGCTCCCGGGACTCCTTCAGCTGCGACAGCTTGCTGTGGAGCATGTCGGTGGACGAGGCCACGGACGGCTTGGAGGACAGCAGGGAGGAGATGGCTGGCCGCTGCGGAGGCTCGTCCTCGCTGCTGAGAGCCTGCGCCGTCAGAGGGGAGCGGTTACCATGGCGACCGAGCAATTTCACAATTAGATAAATAAAAAATTGACATTTACAAGTTTTTTTCTAAAAAGTTTCCACTTTTTCCAAACTCAAATAAAATCTTATAAAAATTTTAATAAATGGGTAATTTCCCCAGCAGCATCATGGAACCGGAACCAGGCGGCGGATGTTTGGACTCACCCTGGTCGTGTTTTCCAGGCCTTGTCTCTGCCGGAGGATCTTCAGCCTCTCGTAGTAAACGGCGGGTTTCAGCTCTTCGTTGCTGCTGCTGAGGCTGGACTCCACGTTGTGCTGAGGAATCACTGCAAACGCACACAGCGACGTTAACACACACACACAAACCCACCAGGCTGGCAGACGTAAAAAACCCAGAAGAACCTGAGGAGCTCTGGATCCGAGGTTTTCCCTCACGCTCCGACTCGATGACCCGCAGGCCTCGCTCCACGTAGCTCTGGAAGAACTGCGACGTGTTTCTGAGGAACGGCTCCAGGTCGGCGTCAGAGTACTTCTGCTTGTACTCGTAGAGCTCGGTCAGGCCCTGGGGGGGAAACGGTTTCCTCAGATTAACAACCAATCAACTCTGGAGTCAAAGGTCAACGAGGCGGCACCAGAGCAGAACCGGACCTCTTTAGTGTTCTCCTTGGAGCCGATCTTCTTGAAGATCTCGGACAGGATGTCGCTGACCTTCGCCTTGGACATGCGGTCGTCCTGCAGCACAGCAGACATCAAATTATTCAGCACATTTTAACCTCTGCAGGGTGAAACATCCAGAATCAGAATCTAAAAGCCCAATTATCTCCAGAACCCAAGTTATGGACCAGTCAAAGCCTGGGTCTGATGGATCTGAAACCCCACAGTCAAACTGTTTTCTTAATTAAACAAACACCAGCTGCGGATAATCATCTTTGCACCATGTCTGAACTGATGATGTCATCCAGGAAATGCTAGTGAGGAATATTTAATTCCCCTTTGGAATCAAAGTATTTCTGAATCGAATATCGTCTCTGCTGCCTGGAAACAGACAGTCATACAGAAATAGTCTTCAGTCAGAGGCCTATTCAGTTAAGCTGCAACTCTGACTGTTACTGGAGATTCTTCCTGCATCACCGACGGCTCTGAAGAGCTGAGTAACGACATCATTTCTTTCTGAATTGAAGAAACTTTGATGCTGGTTTCAGTTTGGATCCACGTCTCACATCTGGTTCCTTCCACTTTTTAAGATCAGGAAAATCGTCTCACTGTGAAAACATCAAATCTTACCAAGTATTTTGGTCTGGTGTCTAGACTAAATATCTTATTACACTTAAAATAACAAAACTAACTTCCAATGAACTTTTCAGCAAGAAACAGCTTGTTTCAAGTCAATAATTCTTAAATATTGATAAGTGCAGATTTTTTTCACCTATAAAATTTTAGAAATGTGTTAAAGACTTTTAAAATCAATATTCAGAAATTAGTTAAAATAAACTCCCATGTCTCAAGTATTGATATATTAATTATTAAGTATTCTCTTTAAACTTGATATCAGAGCATGACTTCACAAAATGTTCAACGTTCCTCATTTAAAGTTATTTTTCATGTTGATTTCTTATAAAAATACTACTATATTCTCCTAATATTTCTTTTATTATTACTATTGTCGTACAATTTACTCTCGTAATTAAAATGAATCGTAACATGGCCCTGATGTTTCATCGTAGTAACTTAAAGTCCAAATAAATAAAAGCTGTAAAACAAGATGGCGGCTCTGGGCGCACCGACATCACTGAACTATGGAAACCCAAGGAATGCAATAAGCGAAATCCAAAAATTTAATCTTCAAAAACCAAAAATCGATTTATCGGCCAGCTCCGTCACTAGGTCTTTATTTTACATTTCCTGCTAAATTCTTCATATTTCACAACTTTAGTGAATCTTTTCTAAATCTGTGGGTCCAGAAGAACTTTTAGAAATAAGGAAAACAGGAAGTAGAATCTGAGGACCAGAGGAACGGATCAGGCCTTCAGCTCCAACCGCCTCTGAAGTTTGTCGCTCACCGTCCCGTGGGCGCTCTTCTCGTTGCCGCGGTCACTCTTCGTTCCCGACAGGTTCCCCGAGTGTTTGACGACTCGCCTCAGGTAGGCCTCCAACTCCGACTCGTTCCGGTTTTCTATCATGGACAGGTGGTCCAGAATCTGCCCAGAAACGAGAATGATCAGAACGAAACCGGCAGGAATAACACGTCTCCCCCCGGGTCCGTGACCTCTGGCTACCTTGACCCCGGTGAGCCTGCAGAGCGTGTGGCAGAGGGTCTTCAGGGTCCGGTGAGGAACGTCTGTCTTCAGCTGCTTCAGCTTCTCTTTCGGGAAAACCTTCATGAAGTTGTGGACGTCCAGCAGGATCCGGTCCAGGTTCAGGCTGTTGATATTCTCTGGCAGCAAGCGGATCATCCTCCACAGACACTGAGGAGGATAAACGGTTAGAGCGGAGCAGAGCCGACCGATTGAGCCGGGTCTGCAGCGGAACCGGCGCTCACCTTCATCACCAGTTCAGAGACTTTAAGAGACCCGGCGTTGGAGACCAGCGTGTCCTGAAGCAGAACCAGCAGAGCGCTGCGGGAACGGGAGAAACGGGTCAAACTGGAGGTTTGCAACTCGCTGTGATGAGTTTGGACCTTTAGTGGCTCTAAACTTCAGCTAAACCCAACTGCAGTCGAGCCCCGGAGTCTCAAAAAGCTAAAACATGCAAACACTTCAGATTCCACTAAAAACGTTTATAACTCCCCATTTCAACAGTCCAAACACAAACTACATCTTAAAGGTGATCCATCATGCTGCCCTGAGCAGGTTAGGAAAGGTCTACACAAAACATTTTCATTACATTTTTGCACAAAATCACTTGGATAATGAGAGTTAAGCTATTTTATAGTTCTCACTTTGAAATCACTCCCCCACTCAGTTTACACTCGGATGTGAATTATAAAACCGTACATCTTTGAAAAGCAGAAGTGGAGCCTCCTGAACAACAAACAAGAAAGTGGTCTCTGGATGGTAAGTCAACAATAAAGCACTAGTCTTTTCCAGCAGCCATTGTACAGTTTGGTTGCTAGGTAACGTTGCAGCGCCTACTGGTTGTCACATTTAGGAGGTTATTGAAATGGTTCATTTTCCAGACACCAAAAAACATGATTTCCAAAAACAGCTGGGTGGTTTTTAGAAGCAGCACACACACACACACACTCTCAGAGATAAAGGCTGCAGAGTTCTGACCCAGTCAGAGAGACGGATCCGTTTCTACCCACCTGAATATGTTGGTCTGGTCCGAGTGCTCCAGAACTCGGATCACCAGCAGGTTGACGGAGCGGATGACCTGCGTCCCGTCCTCCACGTCCTCCACTCGGATGTCCAGCATCAGCGTGATCAGGCTGTGCATCAGGTCCTTCAGAACACCAATCGACGCCTCGCGGGCCAGCGTCTCCATGGAGAACAGCTGAGGGGAGGAGAACGGGGTTAGAGGCCGCCTGCGGGTCACCGAGCAGCAGGGCGTCGCTCCGAGCGCTCACTCACAGACATCATGTTTCCCATGATGCAGCTGTACAGCTTGATGAGGTCCGTCTTGTCCACGCGGTCGTCTGCGAGGTGCGTGCTGTTGATGAGGCGCAGCTGCATGATGGTGGCGATGAGCAGCTGGTCGATGTGACCCGACATGACGTCGGCCTTGTCCTCCTGACGCAGAACCTCGTCAATCTGAGAGAAGGTCATGAGGAAGGTCAAACTTTGGGCCATATTGATAAATGTCCTCAAAGGCAGAAGAATGCATTTTAAAAACTGATGAATAAACTTAAGATATGACTAAATAGCCGTCTCTGCATTCGGTGAATACTGCTCAGGACTAAATTTTTTAATAATATTCATCATCTTTAATTTTTTGCACACAATCGTTTTTGGATAATGAGGTTTCAGTCTGATCTGTTCTGACTATTTTCAGAACGAGTCGAGACGTTTTCAGAATAATTTTTCCAGAAGTATAAATTATTTTTATGGGCTCCAACTGATTATTTTAGTCATAGATTATTCTGATACTAAATCAGGTGAATAAATTGGCAGATTCTCAGATTTTACATGCAACCATGTAAAAAGTGATGTAGAGCGGTTAGTGGAGGTGGACCGGACCTGAGCCAGCGCCTGGATGCTGGTGCCGATGTCGCCGCTCGCCACCTGAGAGATGACGAAGTTGATGGTGGAGGCCGTGCTGCTGTGAAGGTCGTCAAAGTGAGGAGAGATGGAGCGGATCCTTGGAAGGAAACACAGGAACGTTAAGGCCGTTTCTGGTTGAGTCGGACCGGTTCCGTTTGGGGACGGCGGTGCATTTACTTGGGCTCCGGGATCATGACGGGCTCCAGCAGCTCGTCCAGCTGGTGCTGGACCAGGTCCGGCAGCTCACACACGCTCCGCTGGTCCTGCTCTATCATGTCCAGGTCCAGCTGGAACTCCTTGGGGATGGAGGGATGGTCGCTGTGCGCGTTCTGCCGGGACTGACTGGACGGGCAGCAGAGGAACCAGTCAGTTCTACTGGGTAGAGATCAGTGCTTCTAGCTCCAGTCTGGACTTCCATACTGAATCACCTCAGACGTTTACGGATCTGAACCGAGTCGGGCGATATTTGACATACATGACCCAAACCGTGTGCAAATATGAACTTCCTAAAATAAATTTGTTTTATGGAAACGTGACAATTTATAAAGACATTTTCTGAGCCAGGACGAAGTGGTTTTGTTCAGCCGCATAAAAACTAACATTAAAAACACTTTTTTCACTTCACATGAGTGAAAGTGATCAACAACCAGACGCTACTACTGGCAGGAGGATGATGGCGCCACGTTTTAATGACTTGGAGGGTAAAGACACTTATAAACGCTGCGATTGCTAAAGTGTTTTTTGACATTAATGGAAAATCGACAAATTTGTAATGACAGCCACAACAACAGCGAAGCTGTAAGGGCATCGAAGCAGGTCTCTCTTCCTAAAACTTTAAATTTCTTTTTCTGGAAATTTTGGCCACTTCAGGTTTGAGTGGAAACCGTGAATTTTACACATCGTAAAAGTCACATTTCATGGTGAATTTAGTTGGAAAGGTCGTTGTTGATGCTGAGGTTGGGTCGGTCCGTCTGAACTGGAGCTTCACAGCACTGACCTCACAAAACAACATGGCCGAACCGATCGCAGGCGTTCATGAGCTACAGAGACCACAGAGGGAACATGGACACAAGCAGCTGCGAAGCGTTTCCTAGATTAAGGACAATCCGTCATAAAAATCTAAACTCAAATCTATTCAACATGATTCTGTCTTTTATTTGACAAAGTGACGTTGGTCTGCAGCACCACGGATCATCATGAGCACCGTTAGCTTGAGACGAACCTTTTAGCTCATCTAAACACAGGAAGTGAAGGATAACAGATGAACAGAATCAGAGGCCGAAGGAGGCGAAACGGGACGTCAACGACGTCGTTTCGCCCAAAGTTATAGGACAAAAACCCAAACAAACTTTAGATGAAATTAAATAACTTCAGGAGTTTCCAGTTTTTATCTCAACTTTTAGAAAATAAAGAGTAATTGATCTGCCAAGTCAGTAGTTGTTACATGCTGGTCTTTAACATCCGAGTCTGATCAGGAGCAGCTCAGAAACTTTATGACTAAAGATCAAAAAATAATTTAGACTTTTATCTTTTCCTCTTCAGAAATAAATTTAAACAAGCAATATTAGAGCCACAAATGATCCTAAAACTTATGAAAGCATCAGCTTCAGGTTTTCATTTTGCTTCTAAACTTTTTAAAGTCAGGCAGCCGGTGAGTTAAACTCCTCCCAACATCCAGGCCGAGGAACACGGCTCAGCGTTTCAACATGGAGTAAACACTATGGCTGCGAAGGAACTAAACCAATATTTCCTTCACATCTTCATCTAATTTGATGAGAAACGCTGTAAAAATGTTTGCAAACATCCTGCAGAATCTGGATCAGATGATCCATTAGCAAGAATGACCATTCTTTTCCACTTTTGCTGCTGGGAATAATGTTCACAACTCAGCGGCTGACTGGACGCCACGCAGCCGGCCTGATCCGATTCTCAGGTTCTCTCAAACATAAACAGGCGAGTGAGGAAGAGGAGGGATGAGCGAGTTAGTGCAATGCTTCACCAGAACTCAGCAGGTTTTTGGTTGTTGGGCTGATTTATGACGAGCATTAGGGTGAATTTGCAGTGACGACACAGAAAGCAGGAGGAGGAGTTGTACTCACATCCTATACGTGCGATACATTATTCTGCTCCGGAAAGGAAGGCAGGCAGAGCAGGTCACACAGGAAGAAAGATGAAGGGTTAGGAGACAGAAACGACCAGAGGCAGGTTGGTTTCACAGACTCACTGATCTGATGTGCGACTGTGAGAGCAACCCAGCATGCAGCGGCTCAGAGGCCAGGATGAGCAGGAGGACAGATCAGATGTTGGCAAACATTTAAATACAGACAGGTAAAAGAGGAACGGCCAGCATGCTGGTGAGAAAACGGCCGGAAAGGTCAGAAAGTCTCACACACAAACATTTAAACAGACGTCAGAGAGAAACGCATGGATACACTTTAAATGAAGGATGTAACAAGAAAGTCGGGCTCTTTATCACTTGGTTCTAACAATCATCTATTAAATACTTTAATTTCCAGTTTTAGTTTGTAAAGACTAGAGATCACAAAATAGAAAAAATATACAGCTTTGGGAAAAAAGGAGAGAACATTGAAAAGCTCCTGGTTATTCCACCAAATACTGATGTCTGAACTCTTCCTGAGTTAAAACGATAGTGTTGTTGTTTCTAAATGAATATGAACTCGATTTTCTTTGCGTTATTCAAGGTCTGAAAGTTCTGCATCTTTTTCATTATTTTGATGATTTCTCATTTTCTGCAAATACAAAATTTATGCTTGGAATTTCAGAGACATGTCAGAAGTTCATAGAATAAAAATATGTTAATTTTATTCAAACAAACCTATAAAAAGTGAAACTGATCATTTTAAATGGTCTCTTAATTTTTTCCAGAGCTGAATAATGTCAATAATTCACCTCCAAGATAAAATATGCAAACTTTAATTAAAAACACCGAAACTGGATTTAAATGATAAAAGCAGAGACTTGGACATTTTATGTAAAACTGGGTTTGTTTCTTTATCAAATGTAAATAAAATGTTTTAGTTCCTTAGTTTCCTCCGACACTTGGCAACCCTTTACCAGGTGAATAAGTTCCCAAATTACCAATAGAGTGAATTATGAGAAACTTAACCTGTAGATGCTAACTGCTCTGCAAAAACAAACCTGCAGGGGGCGACAGTGGACAGATTGATCTATATAGACTTTTCTTTGCCTTGTTTTCCCCAGACGGAGTCCATATTGGGTACCTTCAATAATAATTTAAACACTGTTGTGATATGAATGTATGATAAATATAAATAAAACTGCTGTGGTCCATATAGTTACTCAGTTTCTACTGGTTAAAGGAAGAAATCTGATAAATATTGATCATTTTGTGGTCAGTTAGTTTGTGCAGATTCATCCAAGTGTGACAGTTTGTAAAGCATCTTTATATTTCCGTTCATAACTGGAGCATGTTTTACTGGTTTCCAGTAAAAACGGGGACCTACTTGAGCTTTCCAGGGTCTTCCTGTGCTGGCTTGCGGAGGAAGGTGGCGTTGGGGTTCGTCGGCTGCTCCCGCTGCGTCTTCTCGGCGGCGCTCTGCTTCGCCGGAGCCGCAGGCGTCTTCTTCGCCGATCGTTTGATCCGCTCCTCCAGCATGCTCATGTCTTTCTCTGACAGCTGGAAAAAAATCCAAATAAAATCAGTCTCTGATTTTGTGGAGGGAACTTCCAGCTCCAAACTTTGTTTCCTTTTGTCTCTTACATTTCCGATGAGTTTGTAGACCTGGTCCCCGCAGACGTTGTAGACGGCCACCACCGTGTTCAGGGCAGCGTTTCGGACGGACGTGTCTCTGTCTCCGATGTGGACGGCGATCTCCTTCAGGGATTTGGCCGGAGTCGGCTGGCACACGTTCATCCCATAGCCCTCGATCAGACAGCCCAGCTCCTCCAAACACTCTGAGGAAACCAAAACACTCAGCATGAAGGAGCAAACAGAACTAAAGGTTGGCTGACCTGGGCTCCACGTTTACGTCAAGGCGACATGTACAGGTTTAATTTTTGGAAAAGC